>NC_062546.1:54301683-54424183 GCF_016906955.1 Phacochoerus africanus
TCCCAGTTCATTCCTCCTCCAAACCCCTCCCACTTGGCAACAACAAGTCTGTGCTCTATGTTTGTGAGTCTATTTCTATTTTGTAAATAAATTCATGTGTATCATTGTTTTAGATTCCACATATAAGTGATATCATATGGTATTTGTCTTTCTCTCTCTGACTTCGCTTAGTATGAGAATCTCTAGTTGCATATATGTGAATCTTAAAACACACACACACATCAAACTCATAGAAAAAGAGGTCAGATTTGTCGTTACCAGAGGTGAGAGTGGTGGTAAAGGAAGGGGAAGAGGAGAAGATGGTCAAAAGATACACATTTTGCGTTATAAAATAAGCATCAGGAATATAATATACCACCTGATAACCATAGTTAACACGACAAGATGTATTGTGATGTATGATCTGTAGAAAAGTTGTTAAGAGAATAGACCCTGAAAGTTCTCATTACACAGAGAAAAAGTTTTTATCCCTCTTACATTTTTCTTGTGTTTATATTGAGACATTGGATATTAATGAAACCTAAGGAGGTAATCAGTTCACGGTAAATGGAAATCAAACCATCACGCTATACATTGAAACTGTGTGTGGTGATGTATGTCAATCATTTATCAATAAAATGAGAGGAGAAAAAGTATAATTTTTTGGCCACTCTCATGGCATTCAGAAATTCCTGGGTCCGAGATCAAACCCACACCACAGCAGTGACCTGAGCCACTGTGATGACAACACTGGACCCTTAACCCCTTGTGCCCCCAAGGAAATCTGAAAATGTGTAACTTGACACTGAAGAAACTGACAAACCAGTTGATCATACCAACTGACCAAGTTTAATTTAACATCAATAGTCTTGTGATAGGGTGTACCCTCAATATGATGTGATGGGAAGGGCACTTATCTCAATGACCTTTCTTCCAAAAATACTTTGTCCCAGCCTGCTGGAGATGTGACTATTCAATATAATGGGATGGGATGGGATCCTAGAACAGTAGAAGAACATTAGGGAAAAGCTGAGAACATCTGAATCAAGCATTATTATTATTTTAGTAATAATTAATAATAATTAATAATAATGCAATAATATTGGTTCAAGAATTGTGACAAATGCATAGTACTAATAAAGAAATATCATAATCATAATGGGAGCTGGGTTGGCATGTATGAGATCTGTCTTACTGTCTTCACAATAATTTTGTAATTCTAAAACTGTTCTAAAAGAAAATGTTTTCTTAAAAAAATTCCCATTGGATGTTCCCATTGTGGCTCCATGGAAATGAGTCCGACTAGTATCCATGAGGACAGGGGTTCCATCCTTGACCTCCCACGTTCAGTGGGTTAAGGAAATGGGGTTGCTGTGAGCTGTGGTGTAGGTTGTAGATGCGGCTCGGATACCACATTTCTGTGGCAGTGGAGTAGGCCAGCAGCTGCAGCTCCAATTCACCTCCTAGCTCGGAACTTCCATATGCCATGGGTGTGGCCCTAAAAAGTAAAAAAAAAGGGGGGGGGGAGAGGCTGAATTTTATCATCAGTGAGATACCATTGATAAAACTCAACAAGTAGCTTCACCCTTTGCACATCTATCCCTTTGACCGTCTCAATGACTAGGTTTACACATTAAAAACCTATACATGTGTCTACTCATAAAGAGCAACATTGAGATCCCGGCGAGTTCGGTGATTAATGGTCTGGATGCTGCCAGAGTAAGGCTGTTTCAAGTGTTTAGAAAAAGCAGCTTAGTCATCTGCCTACTCTCTCCTTCATTAAGTTTAATTTATGGACTGTGGGTTTCACTGTAGTGGAATCTTGAAAACCACAGTGTCTTGTTCCGCAGAAAAGGGATTTCCTGGGAGCTGAGGGCCAGGGTTCTCAGAAACAAAGAGGAGATATAATTACGGAAAGAGGATGATGTCATCTTGTTGAGATGGTCCCAGAGCAGAATAACCACACCTCACTTTGGCCCCATCCTTTCCCACTTAGCCCAGGTTCAGAGTCACCTCCAAGAATTCCATGGGTACTAGATTTTCACCGTTGCCTCAAATTTTGTGAAACCATTAAAAAATCAAGTTTAGGAGTTCCCTCATGGCTCAGTGGGTTAAGAATCCAGCTGTCACGCTGGGGCTCTAGTTAACAGCTGTGGTTTAGGTTTGAACTCTGGCCTGGGAACTTCCAAATGCCATGGGCATGCCCCCCCCCCCCAAAAAAAAAGCAATTAAAAAAATTAAAGCAGAAACATATCTGAATTGCATTCATGTATTTGCAGAAATTTAAATCATTTTTCTTGTTTTTCCTTCAGCCGTACCCATGACAAATGGAAGTTCCTGGGCCAGGGATCAAATCTGAGCTGTAGTTGCAACCTATGCTACAGCTGTGGCAACACTGGATCCTTAAACCACCAGGCCAGGCTGAGGATCAAACCCTCACCACCACAGAGACAATGTCAAATCTTAACCCACTGCGCCATAGGGGACTCCTTAAATCATTTTTTAATTGTAATATTTAAAACAAACTCTTAAGAAATGTGATTAACAGGAAAAGTCTTTCAGTCTTCTAGAAGTGACCTTGAAGACAATCTCTCCGTCACCTTGGGCCTCACATCTATATTAGAGGACAGGAAAAATAAATCAAGACCTAACATGACAGAGGAGCATAAAGCCATCAATGAGAGTGAAGAGATTTCGTGGTGGAGATATACAGCTTTCCACTACTAGCTCCAGGTCAATTTGCTTTAAAAGCCGGGTCCTAAAAACAAATCCAACTGAATGACCAGTGTATTCAACCATCAAATTTACAAAATGTAATAAATTATTTAATTGTTGGAGTATTTTTCAAAGTCTTCCTTTCAGTTTGAACTCTTGCCCTTACCCCTTTACTGTTTCTAGCAACTCTGTCTCTGCATGTGCTTCTACTCCAGCGTGTTAATTTCTTTTCTTTTTCTTTTTAAGGCCACACCTTAAAACCTTAGTGGTTGAATTGGAGCTGCAGCTGCCAGCCTCCGCCACAGCCAGAGCAATGCCGGATTTGAGCTGCATCTGCAACCTACACCAGAGCTCATGGCAACGCCAAATCCCGAGGGAGGCCAGGGATGGAAGCTCATGGCAACGCCAGATCCCAGGGAGGCCAGAGATGGAGCCTGCATCCTCATGGAGACTATGTCAGGTTCTTAACCTGCCGAGCCATAGTGGGAACTCCCCAGCCTGTTAATTTCAATGCAGGTAGCAGGGCTTTCCTTTAATTGCTGACACAGTGGGAGCTAATGTGGGTACAGAAAGAAAGACAGTGGCAGGACTCAAACCCAAGAAGTAAAGAGACTAAAACGCTACCTATCTACGTATAAAATAGCAAGAACAGGAATGAGAAAAGATGAAGCAAGTGCTGGATAAGGGCTGGAACAATATCAAAACTTTGAACCCTCCTCAAGAATTTGGCCAGCAGGATTTTTTTTTTTTTTAATTGATCTACTGGCAACATGGCTTCTGGCAAAATGACCGAGTTCTCTCTTTTTCTTTTCTTTTTTTGCTTTTTAGGGCTGTACCCACAGCTTATGGAGGTTCCCAGGCTAGGGGTCTAATCGGAGCTGCAGCTGCAGACGTACACCACAGCCACAGCAATGCCAGATCTGAGCTGAGTCTGCAACCTACAGCACAGCTCATGGCAATGCCGGATCGCTGACCCACTGAGAGAGGTCAGGGATTGAATCCACATCCTCATGGATCCTAGTCGGGTTCAATGTGAAACAGCAACCTACAGAATGGGACAAAATATCTACCAGATGTATGGTTACCGCTGAGCCACGACAAGAACTCCGACTGAGTCCTCTTTTGACAATACCATAGGGTCTCATCATGAAACCAGATTGGACTCTTCTGGGCTTTACCAGGAAGACAGAAGAAATGAGTTGAGAAATAAATAAATGTTCAGTTAGCCACACACATAATCCTGTCTCTGATTTTCCTTCCCAGTTTATTGTCTTCCTGAGTAAGATCCCAGGGCTGTCTGCAGAAAGGAATTTTTTGCATTTTCCTAAGTTCTGAATAAAATCACCTGAAGTATAACTAATGCTTGCTTTTTAAATTTTTTTCAAAAATTTTTAAAGAATTTATTTAATTTTTGCTTGAAATGAACCCCCTCTGACCTCAGAAACCTCTTTAAAAGAATTACAGGATTCTTCAGTTATAAAATCATCCAGAAAGTGATAAAGAGAGCAGAGGGTATGCAAGGAATTTAGGGCAGCACCACCCCTAAAATTTTTAGGCTAAATTCCCACATCCTTAGTATAATGATATATAAAGTCCTGCATACTCTTGCCTTATTCTACCCAGCAAACTATGAGAAGGAAGAGACTGGAAGGAAGGAGGGAAAGATAAAAAGAAGAAGAGATGGAAAGAGGTTGTGTTGATCTCTTTTGATGTGACCGCCATGAAGCCATCAACTTTTCCCTACCTTTTTCACACAACTCTCTCCCAAGAAGAACCTCTTCAATGTCCCCTAAATACACTGTACTTAATCTGACCTCTTTGCCACAATTACCTTTTCATTTTGACCTTCTGAATCTCCCCTATTTTCAGGGTCCTGCATGGTCCCTTTTTCATGCCTTTCCCCACCACCCTGATGTCTTTTTTTCTATGCCTTCTCTAAATTTCCAGCCCGGTTTAGGAAAGGCACTCATCTGAATTTTGACCCCTTTTGAATTTGCATGACTGACTTAGATATTAATGAGCAGCAAAGGAAAAGGACATGATGATTTCCTCTGTGTATTATATAATAAGAGTTCATTAAAGTAGAAGGTCTTGCAAGAGTCTTTTTCCTTCCCACGTTGACAGCAGTGCTGGACCCATTGCAGGTGCGCTCTCTAAGCGTGGGCTTGGTGAACATATGGATTAATGAATAATGAAGAAGTGAATGAATGCCCTGAGTTGAGAATTAGCTGCAGACAAATAGAAGCAGCAGAAGGAATAAAGAACCAGATCGGCACAATTTCATTGGCTCAGCAAGCCCTTTCCCACAGAGCCCTTGTTTTTCTTAGCAGATGGAGACTCAGTCGTTTTGAAATAGTCTCGGCAAAGAAAGTGAGAGGACTTCAAAAGAAAAATGCACGATTTCATAAACACAGAACCCCACACTGACAGCTCTTTACGGACAATTAAAAAGTCATATGAGGCAAACCTAAAATACGTTTCCGTTCCCAGAGCCCAAGGGAAAAATAACCTTTGAACATCTTTCTTCAATTAAAGTCTACGTTTCCCGTAATGAGGCAACTCAAACAACTCTTCCATTTCCTGTTTATGCAAAACTTTTGGTCACTGCAGGCAGGGAAAAATCTCCCTCATGCTGGCCTCTTCATAAAGGTATCACCCACGCATCAGTGCCCTATTCTTTCAGAGGACAATTCATGAATGTCACCACCCAGAACCCAAAGGCCATGTTGAGGTGAACTTCATGCTTTCTGAGTGTCCTGCAGTTTCCTGGGGGAAGAGGTTGTACTTGAATGATAATTCTTCTTGTTCCCTGGCGAGAGGTTTGGGAAAGCCAACTATCAAGTCCATTGGGGTCTGTGTGAATGATCCCTGGGTTTGGACTGGTTCATTTTTTAAAAATTATTATGTTTTCTTTTTTGGGCCAGAGATCAAATCCAAGCCATAGTCATGACCTAAGCCACATCTGCAGCAACACCGGATCCCCAATCCACTGTACCAGGCTAGGGATTGAACCTGCATCCCAGCACTCCCAAGACACCACTGATCTCACTGCACCACAGTGGGAACTCCTGGTTTGGTTTTCTAAAGTAAGCCTGCCTGTGTAGGTGCCCTTTGAGAGATCTCCTTTGCTGCAAAATGAACCCAGATTAAGAGCTATTTCCACAGCATTTGTTGGCTTTCTGCTGGCAAATATCAAACCTTGCATTTGTTGGAACTGTATTCTTGTTCTTGCCAACGCACTATACAAATAGCATCATCTCAGGCTGGTTGTTGTTTCTGCTAACTCCATCATTCAGAGCACAGGGACAGCATGCCATTCTGGTCATTTGCCTGTGACAGAACTTTAAAGCCTGCCTCTTTTGCTTGCTCGGTCCAGATGTTACACGATACTTTACAGATCACGCATATTTGAAAAAATTGTCTCATCTGCTTGTTTTGAAATAATTTCATACTTACTCTATGCTGTATCATCTTTTTTCTCTCTTCCTCTCTCTCTGAATGTGCTTATATAATTTTTTTTTTTTAAGGGCTGCACCTGCAGCATATGGAAGTTCCCAGGCTAGGGGTTCGAATCAGAGCTGCAGCTGCCGGCCTACACCACAGCCACAGCCACACCAAATCCAAGCCACATCTGCGACCTATGCTGCAGCTTGCAGCAATGCCAGATCCCTAACCCACTGCATGAGGCCAGAGATTGAACCTGCATCCTTATGGATACTAGTCAGGTTCTTAACCCTCTGAGACACGACGGAAACTCCAAGTATGTAAATTTTTTGCTCAAGCATTTGACAGTTTCAAAGACAACTTCCCTTTCCCCTCAGTGTGTGTTTCCTAAAAACAAGGGCATTCTCTTACAAATCCAGAGGGTGTACAATTTTCCAAATCAGGACATTTGCATACATACAGCTCTGTTACATAATCTACAGGCCTTATTCAACTTTTGTCATTTATCCTCTTAAATACTTTATAGCAGGATATTCTTTTCTCTGGTCCAGGATCCAAACCAGGGTTAATATTGTGTTTGGTGGAGTTCCCTTTGTGGCTCAGAGGTTAACGAATCCGACTAGGTACCATGAGGTTGGGGGTTTGATCCCTGGCCTGGATCTGTAAAACATATATATATATATAGCATTTGGTTTACTTTTGTCTTTATTCTCCATTAATTCAAAATAGTTCTCCCACTTCTTTTGTCTTTCATGACTCCAACATTTTTGAAGAGTAGAGGCCGTTTATTTTGTAGGACAACCCTCAGTGGGGAATTTTCTGAAGCCTCTTTATGGTTAGATTGACAGAACACCCATTAGGAGGTACATGGTATCTGTTTGTCTCACTGATGTTAATGATAACTTTGTTCACTTGGTCAAACTTTCTCATCAAATTTCACCCACTGATTCTAGTATCTATTGATGATTCTTGACTAAAACCACTATTACTGTGGTGGTTGTCAATTGGTGGTTTTTTGAACATATCAGGCCATCTGTTTTGTTATTTGCCTTTCTACTGTCAAAAGGAAATTTCCTCCTTGTTTGTTTATGTGTTTATTATGAATATGCATATTCAAATTCAGTATGGATTACAAATTTACATTTTATGTATCAAAACACAAGTATTTTTTCTTTTGATGCCCGACTTACCTCAATTTTGATCAGAGGGAGCCCATTCAAGCTGGCCCCCCGTTCTTCTGATGCAACCCATTATTCTTTGAGAACTACTTTACATTTTTGGTATAAAAATATATTCCAAAAATGCATACTTTTAAGGTTAATAGTATGAGCAAATCTTTGGCTATTGCATTAAATAGAGAGAACCCAAAATCATGAATAAAGGGGGAATTTTCATGGACCTTGGTAAGCTATTTCTAAAATTCAAGTGAAAGAGAAATGTGTAAAAATAACCAAGACAGCTTTGGAAAAAAAGAGGGAATTCTTGTCCTACAAATACCAAGACTTATAAACTTTTAAATATCAAAGCAGTGTTCTAATAAAGCAAATAAACACAGACAGGCCGATTGAATAGATCAGAGAGTTCAAAAGCAGAAATTATGTTTACAGGAGAATTTCTTACATGACAAAGAAAGTAAAGAGAAAGTCTAACACATTAAATGATAGTGGAAAAACTAGCTACATATTTGAGAAAATATTAAAGTCATAGTTTTTGACATTTGCAGAAATAAATTTTATAGGAATTATAGACCTACATGTAAAAAAAGTATACACATACAAGACAATGTATTTATCAATATAGGGCATGGTTGTCCTTCTTAAAGTGGACACATAATCTTAGTGAAAAAATTTCAGAGTAAAATACATACTAGTCTTTATGTAAAAAATACAGATAAATTCTATCGTACAAACATATGTATGTGAATATACAGAAAAATATTTAAAATACATCCCACATAGTTGTAAAACTTGTGAATGGATTAAGTCATGCCAGAGTGAAGGCTCACTTATGGGTGTGGCAACTAGCAAAATCCTTTTGATTGGACAGAAAAGACGAAGGTAAAAAGGAGATTAAGCCATGTGGCTCTCATCAAATATCAATGTAGCTGCAATGAGATAGAGAGAGAGAGGGATAGATAGATAGATGATAGATAGACAGACAGGCAGGAAGAAACAGGCACACACAGAGAGAAACAGATAGATAGGGAGAGAGATAAATAGGGACAAAGACAGAGGGAAAGAGAGAGATGGATAGATGGATGGTAACAGATCGATAGATAGGTGATAGATATAGAGATATAGGTACACAGAGAGAAAGCAGAGATAGATGAATGGATGGATAGATGGGTGGATGGATAGATAGATAGAGATAGAGACAGAGAAGGAAGAAAGGGAGACAGGAAGGAAGGAAGAATGAAAAAAAGAGATGGAACTGAGAAAGCCAAGAAATAGCTCAAAGGATGTTTAGAAAAGAATTGTGGCTATTGCTGTGGAAAAAAAGATAAGACTTTAGAGTATTTGAAATCTGACCTTTGCCACTTACTAAAGATCTGCACTCAAGAAGAAATGAGCGATGAGGGTAAGAAGCTGAGCTGCCACCAACACACGTCAGTTCTACTCGATCAGTTTGACAGGCTTGCTTGTATTTATGAAGCCAACATAAGGTTCGTCTCCACCACTACCAAGTTTCCAGGAACTGTTTTGGAAGCCATAACACTTTTCTTAAAAAATGACAATGACCACAAACAATAAACACTTCTGTGTGATAGAAGTTCCTTATCTAGTTGTCGACTGGCTGGCTTCTCCCCTCAGAACATCAGCTCCATGATAAAGACTGGGAGGTTTTGTTCTCACAAATCTATTCCCAAAGCCTAGAACAGAGACAGCTACCATCAGAAACAACATCTGGGAGTTCCCGTTGTGACTCAGTAGTTAACGAACCCGATGATTATCCATGAGGACACAGGTTCGATCCCTGGCCTTGCTCAGTGGGTTAAGGATCTGGCATTGCCGTGAGCTATGGTGTAGGTTGCAGATGAAGCTCAAGGGATCCCAAGTTGCTGTGGCTGTGGTGTAAGGCAGCAACTACAGCTCCGATTTGACCACTAGCCTGGGAACATCCATATGCTGCAGGTTCGGCCCCAAAAAGACAAAAGCCAAAAAAAGAAAAAAAAAAAAGAAAAAGAAAAAGAAAGAAACAACATTTTAGGAATTTCAAGATAGGGAAATTTGATAAATTATATTTATTATAATATTAAAATGATATTATAGTGATATTCCAAATTATTAGTGATGCTGCATTTCTAAGGGATGAAGAAATTTCTTTTGCTCCCATTTTTTCAGATGATCTGTCTTCCCAAGATCACTTAGAAATGCCACTTCTGAAGTTCCCACCATGGCACAGTGGGTTAAGAATTAGACTGCAGTGGCTCAGGTCACTGCAGAGATGCGGGCTCGATCCCCAGCCTGGTGCAATGGACTAAAGGATCTGGCGTTTGCCTCAGCTACAGCTCAGATTCAATCTCTGGCCTGGGAACTTCCATATACCACAGGTGTGGCCATAAAATAAAAGAAGAAATAAAAAAAAGAAATGACACTTCTTTCAAGGAATCAATGATAAATCTGTGTCATGGAAAAGAAGTCATTTTGACACATATTTTCAGCTACTGTCACTGCTTATTGGTGGTGGTGGGGTGTTTGTGGAAGGACCAGATAAGTTTCATCAGAGGTTATTGGTGAAACTACAATGTCAGGTAATATATATTTAAAACCAATCCAAGTATACCTTTTGAAGAAGGAAAGTGATAATAAATGAAATCAGATATATAATTTGAAATCAAAGGCAGAGTAAATAAGATAAAACAGGTATATAAATAGCAGTTTAGATAAATATTTGAAAAAGAAGATAGTCTGAATATAATATTCATTCAGGGAGATATATAAGACTATGATATTTAAGATGAATATCATATAATATCACTTATATGTGGTATTTAAAAAAACCAATACAAATGAAGAGTTCCCACTGTGGCTCAGTAGTGACGAACCTGACTAGTATTCATGAGGACATGAATTCTATCCCTGGCCTTGCTCAGTGGGTTAAGGATCTGGTGTTGCCATGAGCTATGGTGTAGGTTGGAGACGTGGCTCGAATCTGGCATTGCTGTGGCTGTGGTGAGGCCAGCAGGTGCAGCTCTGATTCAGGCCTTAGCCTGGGAAATTCCATATGCTGTGGGAGTGGCCCTAAAAAAGCAAAGCAAAGCAAAACAAAAGAAAAAGCAAGCAAGCAAAAAAAAAAAAAAAAGATACAAATAAACTTATTTGCAAAACAGAAAATGACTCACAGACTTCCAAAACAAACTTAGGGTTACCAAAGCAGAAGGGTGGATGGAGAGGATTGACTGGGAGTTTGGGACTGGTAAATGCACACTTTTGTATATGGAACGGATGATCAACAGAGACCTGCTGTATAGCCCAGGGACATCTACTCAGTGGACTGTGATAACCTGTATGGGAATGGATATATGTATGTATATTACCAAATCACTTTGCTGGCGGCAGAAATTAATGCAACACTGAAAATCAACTATACTTCGATAAATTTTAAAAGAATATGATATTTTTATTTATTTATTTTGTCTTTTTGTCTTTTAGGGCCATACCCACGGGCATATGGAGGTTCTCAGGCTAGGGGTCCAATTGGAACTGTAGCCGCCGTCCTATGCCACAGCCACAGCAACTCGGGATCCGAGCCGTGTCTGTGACCTACACCACAGCTCACGGCAACACCAGATCCTTAACCCACTGAGCGAGGCCAGGGATCGAACCCGCCTCCTCACGGATGCTAGTCAGGTTTGCCAACTGCTGAGCCACGACGGGAGCTCCAAGACTATGATATTTAATATATGTATAAAAGCATCATAAGTTTTGTTCATGGGGTAAAACATTGCCTGTTTTTTATTAATATCTTATCTACTGATAGCAATCACGTGGCAACAGGCTAACAGATGAAACCAGAGGCAACGTATTGAATGGAGTTTTTGCACCAAAGATTCTGAAAGTTACAGACTCAGTTAACAAAATGATTTGTTTTTTTTTCCCCTTGAATTTTCCTTTCAAAAGACTCATAGGCTTGGGTAAAGGAGACTCTCTTTGAGTCGTCAGTTAACCCTTGACCCTCCCAGCTGTTTCCGGGGAAGAAGAGGAACTAAGAAAAGCCTTTTCGTCCCTAAGGAGGGTGGTGTTTCTGATTGCCCTTTTCATCATCAGTCTGGGAGGATAAGGAAAAGAGAGCGTTCAGAGGACCACAGAGAAGAAAGGAGAAGGGAGCCCAAATGACTCCTGGGAACTGATGGAGGATGTCATCAGGGAACATTCCAGACATTCCACACTCCCTCCTGAGGAGATGGGGGCCTCTGAATACACCCCCTACCCCACCCCAGGCGTGGGATTTAGGAATCGCTGCAAACCTCTGCCAACTGTGTGTCTCCCATTCTTCTTCTCTCGGAAAAGCA
Organism: Phacochoerus africanus; assembly: GCF_016906955.1. Taxonomy (NCBI): domain Eukaryota; kingdom Metazoa; phylum Chordata; class Mammalia; order Artiodactyla; family Suidae; genus Phacochoerus; species Phacochoerus africanus. The sequence goes on from NC_062546.1 coordinate 54,313,334, forward strand.
GGGCTTAATGGCCTTTGCTTTTCCCCTCCTTGTGGTGGGAGGGGTCCGTGAGGTTTGCTTTCCGACTCCTAAGTCTCAGCACCAAGAGGTCCCAGATTTGGACCAGAGGTAGAGACAACTGCACAGTCTCCCTGGTGAAGAGATGATGCCACAGCATTATCCCGAGATGCTGGACCTTGCGCTCGATGCCAGGTCAGGCCTTCAGCTTGTTTCCTGATTGGAAGGGATGTGGGTAATGGCATGGGCAAAGGACAAGGGACAGAACGTTTGGTGATCAGAAGAGACAATTGCTATGTGTCCCGCAGGCTGCTCAGAAATAATCAATTCCTCCTCCTCCTTCCAGGCATATAGTAGGAATGAATTTGGTACATTATTCCCACTCTTGTAGTTAAAGGTGACCCCGTGCCTTGTGCTGACCTATGGGATATAAAGCTGGAGTCCATGTCCCTCCACGAGTAAACCTTTAGGGTGGTTGTGTTGATCACTAAATACAGCTCTCTACCCAGGCACTGTCTGTGTGCCAACAGCCAGTATCCTGGAGCGATGAATGGGGTGCAATAAAACACAGGATGGCCCAGAGTTCCCACTGTGGCACTGTGGGTTAAGGATCCAGCATTGCCACAGCTATGGCATAGGTTGCAGCTGCAGCTTGTATTCAATCCCTGGCCCTGGAATCTCCATATGCTGCATGTGTGGCCAAAAAAAGAAAAAAAGAAAAAAAGAACCCAAAATGGCTCTTGGCCTATAGGAAGAAGTATTAAACCTTACTGCAGGAAGCCACTGAGATTTCAATTTTTTTTTTTAATTAATGCAGTATATCCTAGCCTATGCTGCCCAGTTCAGTGATGATAAATTTTCTTTCTTTCTTTCTTTTTTTTTTTGTCTTTTTAGGGCCACACCCATGGCTTATGGAAGTTCCCAGGCTAGGGGTTGAATCAGAGCTGCAGCTGCTGGCCTACACCACAGTCACAGCAACGCTGATCCAAGCTGTGTCTGTGACCTACACCACAGCTCATGGCAATGTTAGATCCTTAGCCCACTGAGAAAGGCCAGGGATCGAACTTGCATCCTCATGGATACTAGTCGGGTTTGTTACCTCTGAGCCATGACGGGAATTCCATATCTTTTAAATAAAATGCAGTTAAACATTACCTATATGGTTACTTTTTTGTAAGGGAAGATCAGAGCCATGTGTTGGAGTGGATTGGAAGAACTACTCTCTGTGAGAGGTTTGTCTGCCGAGGGAACTGGCGATACAAGATTTAGCCCAAGCTGCTTGGTGAAATTTTCACGGTCATCCAAAAACAACTCATTGAGTCCTCAGGTCATGTGTGACGGGGACTTCCTATAACCCACAGGGCTGGGAAGAGGGGAAAGCAGAACACCAGGTCTCAAAATAACAAGGGTTAACTTCTTGGACTTTTTCTGACTTAATAATGCTTCTTGATGGTTAAAAATTAGAACAAAGAAAAGTGGATATTCTCTCTTTTCTCATTATCAGCAAAAACTTCTGGGAGACAGGAGTGAGCAAGGCTTGTTGATCTTTCCATTTCTCTGCCAGGCATGCCAATAAATGATTAAATGGAAAATTTAAATAAATAAATGGAAGGGATAATTGAATGAAATCTAGGTAACAGGTTTGGGCTAAAGACATAGCATTTTGGGGTTTGTATATATAGCTTTTTTTTTTTTTTTGATAGCCAAGTAAAAGACATATAGCAATACTTCATTTTCCACACACATACACATTTAGTTTTTTCGAAGGCTGTTGATTCCATCGATTAAATATCCCTCATCTACCCAACTTCAAATCTTCTCCACCTCCAGTGGCTTAATTTGGAAACTCGTGTCTCTTGCTTAGACTGTGTCCATCGCTTGCTAATTGGACTTTCCTAACTGCTAATCTTTAACCCGAAATCCACCTCTCACAACCCTCTGAATGTAAAGCCAATTATGGTAACTTCCTTCTAAAACACATTTTTGTTTTTTTGTCTTTTTGTCTTTTTAGGGCCACACCCACAGCACATGGAGGTGCCCAGGCTAGGGGTCTAATCCGAGCTGTAGCTGCCAACCTGCGCCACAGCCACAGCAACGCCGGATTCTTAACCTGCTGAGTGAGGCTAGGGATTGAACCTGCAACCTCATGGTTCCTAGTCGGATTCGTTTCCACTGCACCACGACGGGAACTCCTCAAACACATTTTAATAGAATCAACTTTGAAGTTCTGCCATGGGGCATCGGGTTAAGAACCCGGCTTCAGTGGCTCAGGTCACTGTGAAGGGGTGGGTTCAATCTTCGTCCCAGCACAGTGGCTAAAAGGGTCCTATGTGGCTGCAGCTGTGGCATAGGTCACAGCTGCAGCTAAGATTCAATCCCTGTCCAGGAACTTCCATATGCTGTGAGGGCAGCCATAAAATAAAAATGAAACGAAGTAAAATAATGTAAAATAAAAATAAAATAAACAATAACAACAACAAAAACAGAATCCATTTCAACTGCTTAGAGGGTTAAAGGAGGCTTCATCTGGGTCTACTTATGTTTTTCAGTGAAATTTTAACTCATTCTTGGCCAAGCACTGAATTTATTGCATCGCTTAGCTTACTGCTTTTTCTTCAACATGTCAGTGTGCATGAAGTGTCCCTGGGCAGACTATTCCATTAGCAAAGACCTATCCATCCACCTGCATGTGCCTTTGATAGCACAAATCATAACATCAGCTGACTACTGTTATTTATTATGTGTCTGCTATGTGCCAGGCAATGTACCATACTTTCTATGGATCCTATTATTTAATTTCCTCAACCTTCCAAGACAAGTATCAGTAGGAGAGTTGGTCAGTGAGAAAACAGAAGCCTCGAGATAAAGAACAAGCTCACCTAGGAAGTTCCCATCATGGCTCAGCAGTAATGAATCTGACTAGGATCCATGAGGACGTGGGTTCAATCCCTGGCCTTACTCAGTGGGTTAGAGATCTGGCATTGCTGTGAGCTGTGGTGTTGGTGGCAGTAGTGGCTCGGATCCCGAGCTGCTGTGGCTGTGCTGTAGGTTGGCACCCTCAGCTCTGATGCCATCCCTAGCCTGCCTGGGCGCTCCATATGCCACAGGTCATGGGTATGGCCCTAAAAAAAAAAAAAAAAAAAAGAAGAAGAAGAATAGGCGTACCTAATTTCACACAGCTAATAGATATGAGAGGTCGAGGAGACCCTAACCTGACTCCAGGTCTAGGAACAGTAGGAACTGCCCTGTGACGCTGCCTCAGACCAAGCTCGAGTGTTAACTCCTCCCACTGTGCTGCCTTCCCTGGCCCCTCGAGGCAAAGTTAGCCATAAATTTTGTCCCCAATTCCCTTATAGGATATAATATATTATGGCTATTTGTCACACATCTCTCAGTAGACTGCAAGTTCTTGGAAATCAGTAATATATCTTATTCAACTCTAAATTTTCTTTTTGGACATCACTGTGAAGCAGAGGGGTTGGAAAAGAGAAATGGAGAAAGTGAGGGAGCAGAAGTCTGCTAGCGCTGAGAGAAAAAGACAGAGACAGAAATGAGGAGTACGCACAATTTCAAAACAAAAAAGGGGTACAAACACTCTGTAGGGGCATGAGGATAATGCTTTGTAGAGATCTCGCGTATTCACGAAGGAAGGAAGAAAATGTACCAGAGATTAGACGTGACAAGACAGGGTGGTATAGAATTGAGGAAAATGGAAATAATTGGGTATTTTGGGATGATTTGATCTGTTCTAAGAAATATATTTTGTAAATATCACAGCCTTCACAGTTGCAGTTGCCACTGCAAAGGGGTCAGGGTGGTCAGAGCAGCAAGTAGATTCAAAATAGGCATCAGTGGAAGAGCACACGGATGCGCTCCAACACGCAAGCCAAACAGGACATAACACAGCAAGACGAAAAGGACCTAACATTAAAATTCAGAAGTAAGGGAGCTTCTGTTGTGGCTCAGCGGGTTATATGCCTGACCATGAGGATGTGGGTTTGATCCCTGGCTTCGCTCAAAAAAAAGAACATAACTCTTGACTTTAACATATTGTCCAGGATTCTATTTCCAGGTTCTGGCCCCGTTGCCCACACATTCACATGGTGCACACACACCCCAAGCACTTTAAAAAGGCTAAAACATAAGGAGGATCCTAACCCATCTAATACGTTGCTAAGACAAGCCTCGTGCTGAATTTCGGGAGCGGTGGGTTATTTCTAAATCTCACCTCTCTTTATTCTTCCTCACTCTGCCCTTTCTCAGTGTAGACGCCCCTTGCCTCTCAGCACAGGCTACCCCCTGAAGCCACACACTCCCCTTCTGTGCTGCAAAGAGAAATCTTTTTTTTTTTTTTTTTTTAGGGGTGTACCCACAGCATATGGAAGTTCCCAGGCTAGGGGTCGAATTGGAGCTGTAGCTGCCAGCCCACACCACAGCCAGGGCAATTCGGGATCCAGACCGCGTCTGCAACCTGCACCACAGCTCACGGCAATGCCTGATCCTTAACCCACTGATCAAGGCCAGGGATTGAACCCACATCCTCATGGACATTAGTCAGATTCATTTCCGCTGTGCCACGATGGGAACTCCCTCCAAGGGGAAATCTTGAGGGAACGGCATTTGCCTGTTTTGAGACTCTTGAGAAAGCTGCCTGGTGGTCATTTTCCTTTTCTGGGTGCCTCTCCTGATGCCTGGGAATAAAAAGTCCCAGCCAGTTGGCCCTCCAGAGGAGTCACCAGGCTGAGTCACCTGCTAATTAGCACTTTCTAAAAGGAAGTGCCCTCACACAATGGCCTCATAGAGAGAAACCATTGGTGTTTGTTTTGGAGACTGTTGGCTCCAGAAACTTTAAAGAAACTGTGCTTGGGACTAAACACTCTCTAAGGACTTGTTGCAGTTCCTGCTAGACTGACTTCTGGAGTTGGGGGCTGTGGTTTTGATGCCTTTTTTTGCGTGTTGACATTGGAGTGACAAAGCAGCCAGATGTTTCTGTCCTGTGAAGTTATTTCCCACGAGTTGGTACAATGCTCCCTGTGACTTGCCTCTTACCTTAGAGACTAAGATCTGATACCCTTATGAGAAAGTTCAGGAGTTCCCAATGGGCTCAGCGGATGAAGACCCTGACATAGTATCTATGAGGATGTGGGTTCGATCCCTGGCCTCACTCAGTGGATTAAGGATCCAGAGTTGCCACAAGCTGCATCATACGTCAGCAGCTCAGATCCCGTGTTGCTGTGGCTGTGGTGTAGGCCAGCAGCTGCAGTTCCCATTCAGCTCCTATCCCGGGAACCTCCATATGCTGCAGGTGCAGCTGTACAAGAAGAGAAAAAAAGATGCATTATCCACAATTTTTGGCTAACAGTGATTTCTGGTTTCATCAAACATTGACAGAAATTAGAATAATATGTATTTTTGGAGCTTGGAAGTATTTTTAAACCATAACAGTGTCAGCTTTTCAGGACTCCCTCACAATTAAAATCATATATTTTATATTCTGGCGTCCAAGTCCTATAGTTAATGCTAGTGTTTGTGCTGTGCCTCAGTCTGTGAAAGACTTGAGTCATCCTGCAAAGAGATGACTGCAAGAGAAGGTTTTGATTGGAATATAAGATTGAGCTTGTGGGGAGAGTTAGAAAACAGTCCCATGGGCTAAGGGGATGGGAAATGTGTCTTGGCTGACAAAATGCTCCCCCACCCCCACCACCTCCCACTCTGCTGGTCTGTTGGTGGGTTTTACCTTTCCTGTCTCTTTCTCTCTATCCCAGTTAGTGTCCAAAGCTAGTGAGTTGACTTTGGGAGCCTGTGCGAAAAGATGCCCTGTGGATCCTGAATCACCCAGATCCAGGGGGTGCCTGTGGTAGGGTGGGTGGAGACCCCCGCCTCAACAGTATTTTCTCTGCTTCAGGTCAGGCGGGCACAGGAGTCAGGATGCTGTTCCCTTGCTGACCCGCACACTTGGAAATTAAAAAAATACCTCAGAATGCACCTGCAAAATTAATAATCACGAATTTTTTTTGGCCGTGCTCACAGGGTACAGAAGCTCCTGGACCAGGGGTTGAACACACACCAGAGCAGCGACCTGAGCCACAAAAGTAACAACCCCAGATTCTTAACCTACTGAGCCACCAGGGAACTCCAATAATCACCACATTTAATATCACTTGTTATGTGCTGAGTTCCTAAACTACTTGGTTATATAACATATTACCTAATGAGTATTATGTATACTTACCTGCAAGATAAGTTATATCCTCCTGATTTTATTTTTTTTATTTTTATTATAGTTGATTTACAATGTACTGTCAATTTCTGCTGTATAGAAAAGTGACGCAGTTGTACATATATAGCAGGACCTCATTGCTTATCCATTCTAAATATAATAGTTTGCATCTACTAACCTCAACTCCCCATCCACCCCCCTTTCTCCCCCATTGGCAACTACAAATCTGTTCTCTATGTCAATGAGTGTGTTTCTGTTTTGTGAATAAGTTCATTTGTGCCATATTTTAGATTCCACATATAAGTGCTATCATGTGGTACCTGTCTTTCTGACTTACTTCACTTGGTATGAAAATCTCTAGCTGCATCCATGTTGTTGCAAAAGGCATTATTTTGTTCTTTTGTATGGCTGAGTAGCGTTCCATTTTGCATATGTACACATCTTCTTAATCCATTCATCTGTCTATGGACATTTAGATTGTTTCCATGTCTTGGCTAGTGTGACCAGTGCTGCAATGAACATACAGGTGCATGGATCTTTTTCAGTGAATGCTTTTTCTGGTATATCCTCCTGATTTTAAGAAGGGTAAACTGAGCCTGGAAGAGGAAGATGGCTTGCTTAATTTCACACAGCTAATAAGTGGAGGTATTAGAATTGGACCTCGGGTTTAGTGGTGAGTCTACACTTTCCATTATTCTCCACTGCCTGCTGGGAGAATGGTATTGACAGGGGTTTTGATGAATAACCACCTCCCACGGGAAAAGAACGCTACCTACTTCAGGATTCTCCGTATTACCTAATAAGGAAGAAATGAGGTATGTATGAGAAACTGGTCCACAATGACATAGGGCAAGAGATAGAAGCTGAAGAATTGAAAGCAAGAATTTGACACCCATTTCACATAGGCACACTCATGTCCATGGCGGCACAATTCTCAGCAGCCAAGAGGTGAGGGCAACCCAGGTGTCCACGGATGGATGAATGAGTAAGCAATTAGTGGTCTAGGGGTTCAATGCGATCTTACTCAGCCTTGGAAAGGAAGGAAATTTTGACACATGCTGCCACATGTGCCAACCTTGATGTTATCCTCAGTGCGATAAGCCAGTCACTAAAGAACAAACATTGTATGACTTTGTTTATATGAGGTACTCAGAGTAAAGTTATGGAGACAGAAAGCAGGGTGGTGGTTGCCAAGGGAGAGGGGAGACGGGGTGTTATTGTTTAATGGCTAGAATTTCAGTTTTGCGAAATGAAAAGGAATCTGTGGCTGGATGGTTGAGATGGATTACTCAGCCATAAAAAAGACTGAAATCATGCCATTTGCAGCAACATGGTTGGACCCAGAGATCATCATACTGAGTGAAGTAATTCTGACAGAGAAAGACAAATATCGTATGAAATCACCGATCTGTAGAATCTTTAAAAATGATATAAATGGGCTTATTTACAAAACAGAAACTGGCTCACAGATGTACAAACCAACTTATGGTTACCAAAGGGGAAAGGGTAGGGATAGATTAGGAGTTTGGGATTAGCAGATACAAACAACTATATGTAAATAAAATAAACAACAAAGACCTCCTGTATCGCACAGGGAACTATAGTCAATATCTTTAATAAACTATAATGGAAACAAATCTGAAAAAGAATGGACACATGTATAGGAATCACTGTGCTGTACACCTGAAACTAACACATTGTGAATTGGCTATATTTCAGTTTAAAAAATGATGAAGATGGTCAATTTGATGTGCTTTACCACACTTTACAAAATCAAGATCATGCAGCAAAGGCAAAAATCTTGGTCAGTGAGGGGTCTGTAGGAGCTGTGGGGGAAGGAAGCACAAAGTCAGAAGAGACGCTTTGCAGGAGGTGGTTGTAGTCTGTGCTTCTCTGGTTCAAGTGACAGCCTTGGTGCAAAGCCATAGGACCAGTACAGTCAAATTCAAGGTCACCCTTTGCTTGTGTGGCAGCCAGGGTGATCTTTCTATAGTACAGACCTGATCACCTCTCTCCTCTGTCTAAAGAATGTCCTTGAGTCCCTGTGGCCCTCCAGATAAAGTCACATCCCCTAATACAACTGCAAGGTCTTTTGTGAGCTGAACCCTGGGCACCTCGAAGTCCCGCCCATCCCCTACATTTTCCTCTGCTCCTCAGTCCCTAAGTTCTGGCCCTACTGGACTGTGTTCAATCCTTAGTCATAGTAGGTTCTAACTAATTTTTCCCCCCTCTTTTCCAGGCCATACCTGTGGCATATGGAAGTTCCCAGGCTAGGGGTTAAATAGGAGCTGCATCTGCCGGACTACACCACAGCCACAGCAACACCAGATCCAAGCCGCATCTGCAACCTATGCCACAGTTTGAGGCAATGCTGGATCCTTAACCCACTGAGCAAGGCCAGGGATCCAACCTGTATCCTCATGGATACTAGTCAGATTCTGAACCTACTGAGCCAAAATGGGGACTACATTAACTAGGTTTTTATCATCCTTCAGGATTCAACCTAGAGTCAGGTCCTCCAGGAAGCTTTGCTGGAGCCCTCTCGAGCCTGAAAAACATGCTCCTATTTGCATTCCTATAGTACCTTACACCTAGAACCATCATAGAACCTACTATGAGTCATTAAACTTACTCCCCTTTTTTGGGGTCTAAATCCCCCAGTCAACTACAAGTTCCAGGAAAACAAGGACTTCATTGGTTTTACTTACTGTCCTATCTTTAGGGCTTAGTATATAGGTCCTGAGGTGGAGTAGGCAGGCCTTTCAATCATATGGGTTGAGTAAATAAATTCAGTGTATGAGACTGTTTAGTTTTATGCAAATATCCACACAAGTACTTTCTCATTTTGTTCTTAAAACTTCTACCAGCAAGATTGCACAGATCTTACAGCATTCATCTCTCATATCTGGAAATTGAGCTCTAAAACAATTAAGGTGAGATCCTGCTGTGGAGCAAAGGGATCGGGGGGGGGGCCGGGGGCAGGGTGTCTTGGGAGCGCTGGGACACAGGTTTGATCCTCGGCCCAGCACAGGAGGTTAAGGATCTGGCATTGCTGTAGCTGCGGCTTAAGTTGCAACTGCAGGTCGGATCTGATCCTTGGCCCAAAAACAGCCTAAAAAGAAAATAATAATAATAATAATAATAATAATAATAATAATAATAAAGAAAACAATTACGGCAACCGTGTAGAGCCACAGAGAAAGAAAGTGGCGGAGTGACCTCTTGTTTATCACAACCCCTTTGGTCTTGGCTTCCTCTTTCACATAAAGGAGGTTCCTCCTCTGCTCATCTGTTTCCAGATGCAGACGTCGTGTGTGTCTACTGGAGGATCCCCCATCCCCCATCCCCATGCTCCACCTCTGAGCTCACCTGGGATGAGGGTAGACAGCTTCCAGAAGGTAGAGAATTCCCACCTCAATTACTCACACGTCTCTTCCCTTCGGCCTGAGGGTTTTCTTTCTCTGCTGGCTCTCTGCCTACCAGGGCAATTCGGACATATGCCAGGGGGCTCTCATGACCTTGGGAGCCATCTCTGATTAATGGGGGTGGGAGCTGCTGGGTGAGTCATGCTGCCACCACGCTCCCTGGTGGCTCTGTTCTGAGGTGGGCCTCCTTCTTGGTAGTTCTTACAGGGTTTCCATCAGGGTGGCGCCCCAGCTGCCTGCAGAGCTTAGCCCCCACGAAAATCACCCCTCCTTCCCAGAACCACTGTCATCATGCTCTCCTTTGGGCTTCTTGAGATGACTTCACAAAGAAATTACTGGCACCCAAGTCTTTGTCTTTTGGAGAAAACCAAGCCAACCTATTGATAAATTTGTAACGAGTAGGAAGGATGAAAAAAGAGCATGGCTTCCTCTCTTTCCTCCGCTTTCCTCTCTTTCTATCTGTCCTTAAAGGATGCTCTCCCTTGGAGTTCCTATTGTGGCTCATAGGAAATGAATCTGACTAGCATCCAGGAGGACACAGGTTGGATCCTTGGTCTCCCTCAGTGGGTTAAGGATCCAGCATTGCCGTGAGTTGTGTAGGTCACAGATGTGGCTTGGATCTGACATGGCTGTGTCTGTGGTATAGGCCGGCACCTACAGCTCCGATTCGACCCGGACTGTGGCCCTAAAAAGCAGCAAAAAAGAAAGAAAGAAAGAAAGAAAGAAATGCTCTCCCATCCTTTTCTCTACCTGCCTCCTCACCAGATGACACTGGGGGCCTCTTCCCTCTCTGAGACGTCACCCAAGCAGGGTCCACCTGTCTATCAAGGCAAGGTTGGGGATGACTGCTCTTCCCAATGTACTCGTTCCTTTAGCCGCACAGGCCCCCTTGGGGCACTGACCTGTGGTAGGCTGGCAACAGGCCCAGGGCAAGCCATTTTCGACCCCGCTGCCAGGGCCTTCTGTCCTGTATTTCTCAGAACTGGTTGGAATGACTGGCTTGGGTCTCCGGGGGAAGGACAGGCATGGCCACCCAGCATGACAAGCTACAGTGCATGAGCTGAAGCAGACAGAGCTGGCAGCACAGGAGGGCATTCACTTGCAGAATGAGGCATGGAGTCATAGCCAATCCATGAACACGGGTGGAGGGTGCAGGGCAGAAAACATACCCACATGGCAAAATGCAAAGGCCACCTGCCAAAGGCCCTGGCTCAACTCTTGCATGACGGGTTTCTGAAACCAGTTTTCCCAGAGTGGCTGAAATATTTGTTTGTTCAAGGGCACATCTCTTAATCCCAAAGGTCAATTTTGTGGATACGCGTCGGTGCTACCCCCTTCCCCCCCACTGCACCCCACCATAAAAGGTGTGCTGACTTGCATCTTCCTGTCACCTCTCCCTGGGGAGAAGGGTGGCCATCTGCTTGGTTCTGCTAGGCACCAACTTTCTCTTTTCTTCACCCCCAACTCCCCAAACACCGCTCCACCACACGCTCCACCTTGGCAGGGGGAAATCACGGTGCAAAAGAAGCAAGAGTGTTTCAGAGGCAGTGGATTACATGTGTCCAGACTTTGGGCTCCTGAGGAACTTAAGTATTATGAATTGCCATCTTCCTTTTCTAAGGAGAGTGTCTGGCACATAGCTCATGCTCATCAAATATGTGTGGAGTCTTTGGATTAAGCCAGGACTGGATGAATGAATATCTGCCTAATTCTTTCAGCCACAAGGACTGAAGCTGACACTATGAATATTCCTGAATAATTAGCGTTATGCAGAGTGGGGGTTATTAAATGGGAATGAATGGATTAATAATAATGCCTAAAAAAGAATAAATCGGCGTTCCCGTCGTGACTCAGCAGGTAAAGAACTCTACATAGTAATCATGAGGATGCTGATTTGATCCCTGGCCTCACTCAGTGGGTTAAGGATCCAGTGCTGCCATGAGTGCCTTGTAGTTCTCGGATCTGGCGTTGCTGTGGCTGTGGTATAGGCGAGCAGCTACAGCTCTGATTTGACCCCTAGCCTGGAAACTTCCATATGCCATGGAACAACCCTAAAAAGACAAAAAATAGAAAAGAATAAATCACTATGGCAGTTGTGCATAGGCCCCCCCACCTCACTGTTGGTGGATTTCACATCCTACCCACAGAGTGATCAAAAGTCTCATAGAAGTGATTTTTGTGATAGCTTGCACTCCGGAGATTGGTAAGATATCCCTTTAGTTGGGCTTTCTGTGTTGGCATTTTCCCATATCCTGCTTTATATTAATCTTTTGAGGCACCTAGGAAGAATTAGATAGCGGAGGAAGATCGGTGCTATAATTAGGTTCCAGACAGATTTCCTAATTGAATAAGAGTTTGTCTGTGGCCTTCTGTGCAGGCAATTAGTCCTCCTGGGGAAGTACCAGCTATCTTATGTGTACTACACTCTGGGCATATTTTATAAAGCCTTAACAGAGTAATAGGTACAATCATTCATTCTTATCTTTATCCATATAAAGCTGTTTCAGAGTGCTATAGCAAATACAACTTCATCGTTTTTTGTTTTGCTTTGTTTTTGCTTAATAATAATATAGGAATTCCCATTGTGGTTTAGTGGATTAAGGACCCAACGTAGTCTCTGTGAGATGGGGGTTTGATCCCTGGCCTTGCTCAGTGAGTGAAGGATCCAGCATTGCCACAAGCTGTGGTGCAGGTCAGATCCAGTATTGCAGTGGCCATGGCATAGGCTGCAGCTACAACTCGATCCCTAGTCCAGGAACTTCCACATGCCACAGATGCAGCTGTAAAGTAAAATAATAATAATAATATCGTGGAATTGAAATAAATTTTTCTGCTATCATATAGCATTGAATGCTTCCAGAAAGTTATGTAAACATTATAGCTTGAGTCAACATATCTTCTGTAATAAGAATGTAATGATAATAACAATAGTGAGCATTTACTATGTGTTATATAGTAAATTTTTTACATACATAATTTTTTCCCCTGAATTAAGCCTTGGAAGCATTTATTATTATTATTATTATTATTGCTTTTATTTTCTCACTGTACAGCAAGGGAGCATTTATTATTATTTTCAGTTTACGTATGAGGAAATGGAAATTTATAAAGGTAAGTAATTTTACCAGCATTATACAGTTGTCTAAGTAGAAGTCTGTTTGATTCAAAATCCTTTGTTCTTAATTACTTTGCTAGTATGCATGCAGAAGTACTTTACACAAGGCTAAAATTAGGACCATCATTTTAAAAAAAGGTGGGACTTGGAACAATAACAGCAGTCATTAAATTCTGTGCTAAAGTGTATTATGTACGTTGTCTCATTTGGGCTCATTAGGCTGTGTGCCTAATAAATTAGGTATTATAGCCCCTTTAGACAGATGAGAAAATTTGAGCGCCTAAAGGTCACGTGACTTGCTATAGACAACTAGCCACCAGGTGATTGAGCCATGACCTAAAGCAACTGTTTGACCTTGAAGCCATATCAGTGCCCTGACAACCCTCTACTGCATCCCATAAGGTTGAAAGAAGTACGAAGTGGGAGGAATAACTCTCCCCCTTTCCAGAGTTGTATATTATAGAGCTACAGCGATCAAGATTGTGGAGGGCTGGGCACATAGATTTGTAGAAAATAACTGAGAACCCAGGAGTGACCCTATATCAGTAGAGCCAACCCATCTTTGATAAAAGTATAAAAGTGGGAGTTCCCGTGGCAGTCAGCAGGTGAAGAACCCAACTAGTATCCATAAGGATGCGGGTTTGATCCTTGGCCTCACTCAGTGGGTTAAGGATCTGGTATTGCTGGGAGCTGTGGTGTCAGTCGCAGATGAATCTCGGATTCCACGTTGCTGTGGCTCTGGGGTAGACTGGCAGGTGCAGCTCCTATTTGACCCCTAGCCTGGGAACCTCCATATGCTACAGATGCACCCCTGGGAAAAAAAAAACGTAGTTCCATGAAGGAGGGGTAGTCCTTTTCATAAATGATGCTGGAATAATTAGATATCCACAGGAGAAAGAAAAAGAGAGATGTAGAAAGAAAAGAAGAACTTTGACCTAAATTTCACACCTCATACAAAAATTAGCTCAAAATGGATCACAACTTTAAATGCAAAATGCAGAAATACATATCTTTTTTTTTTTTTAATTCCCACACCGGAGGCATATGGAAGTTTGCCAGGCCGGGGATCAAACCTGTGCGTCTGCAGAAACCCAAGCCCCTGCACCACAGCAGGAATGCCTTAGAAATACAAATCTTTTTGAAACAATGGTAAGAGAAAAATCTCTCTTACCTAGGGCTTTATATAGAAGTCTTATACCCAAAATGTGGTCTATAAAAGAAAAAAGTCAATAAATTGAAAGTCACCAAAATTAAAATATTTTGCTCTATGGAGGACCACAATTAGAGTACAAACTAATCCAACATTACAAGTCAACCCTACTCCAATACATTTTTTAAAAAAAATGTGTGGTAGAAGTCACCTGTGAACCATCTGACCCAGGGCTTGTGTTTGTTGGGAGGTTTTGGATAACAGATTAAATCTCAATCTCTCTCTCTCTTGCTTTTTTTTTTTTTTTTTTTTTAACGTAGGTGTTTCTTGCTGTCTTTTCTACTGACACCTGCCTGACTCTAGATCCCAAGAGGGTGATGCAACACAGGACAAAACACAGCCCAGCAGGGAGCCGGGCTGTCAGTGAAGCAGATTTCCTTAGAAAGGGACAAGAGCAGAGCAGGAAACGACCAGCATAGGAGCGTGGCTTTGCCTGAAGGAGGATGGGAAAGCTTCCAGTCCAGCTGACCTGTCCCGCTGATAGAAATCTTCTCCGTACGCCCTTTAGTTGAATCCCCATCTTGGGTTTCAGAAGGCAGACAGACCACTGAAGTAGTAGGTGGACCTTTGCCTTCAATTAGGGTATTCTTTTCAAGGGCGACCTGATACTCTGAGCAGACATCAGTCTCAGTTGTGCCCACAGGTAGAGCATCTGTGTGCTTTCAGGACAGGTGAGAAAAGCAAAGAAAACCAGGAACTGGATGAGTCAGAATGAGGATCAATGGTGGTGGGCTTGAATGGGCTGGGGTCTCTGGAAGATCGGGGGCAGGTGAGACTCTAAACCTTACTTATGAAGTAAAAGCAGAGCCGGGGCATGGTCAGCAATAGAAACTTGCTTAACCCGCCAGAGGAGGATCTAAAACCTTCTCCCTCTGAGAGTCTCTGGGTGTGAAATTCTGCTGGGAGCACTGAGGTCACTTCTAGCAGAGCTAAAGAAGGAAGCCAGGTACAGATTCCAGGATGGGTACATAGGAAGGACAAATAGTTTTAGACAGTGGTTCATTGTATTCAGGTGCTTTTTTTTTTTTTTTAATTTAATTTATTGGCATAGGTAACTGGAAAGTCCAAGGGCAGAGCTGGCTTCAGTTACAGTGCAAAGTGTTTTCTCAGCACGCTCTTTCTCTCCTCCTCCCTCTGTTCTGTCCCTCTCCTTCTTGATTCTTGATTCCTTTCCCTGTTTTTTGTTGGTTTTGTGCTCAGTCTCTTTCCACTGTTGACCTCAGACTGACTTTCTCAGCAATGTCTCTCTGCACCCAGATATCCACCTTTTTCAAAAGGGGACTTGACTGGAGTATGTGTCACCGCCTCGCCCCATCGTCTGGGTAACAAGGACTATGTTCAAAAGTGAACATGTCACCTGCCCACATCTGTGGGCAGGAGAATTGGAACTGGCCCCATATGGGACGTGGAAAAAAGTCACTGTCACCTTGATCCTAAAGTACTCATCAGAGGGACCGTTCCTCTTATAGGTTAGCTAGAGGTAGGCATGAGGGGAATGAGAACTTGGGCATCAGAGCATTGTAATGCTTGAGGGGTGGCATAAAAGGAAACAGATGGGAGAGGGGCACTGCAGACAAAAAAAAAAAAAAAAGCAGCCTTTTGTCAGAAAAGAAGTGTGTGAGAGGAGGCCATTTATGATATTGACAATCAGATGCCACATTCAGACAGCCACACAGAAGGTCACTGGAAACAGGAGGTCTGAGTTTCCCTGTGTTCACACTGGGCTGTCGCCGCACTTAACAGTTGCCCCTGGGGAGTGCGTATGTGGAGTAAGATGTCTTCTCTCTCAGGAAGAAACAGAAAGCAGATGTGCTAGGCCAACCTGGACTCCTCCTCAGTACTTAAGTGGAGAAACTGGAAATCTGGACCCTGGGATAGCTCTTAGCTACGCTTAATACGGTGAGTGAAATAGCATAGAATGGGCCAAGAATGAAGCTCATAGAGTAAGTCCCCGCCACGCAGTTTAATTTTATTTGCTGAAGAATCCTGATTCGCATGAGACATTTTCCCAGTGCTGCGTTTTCTCACTAAATTTGGAAGGAATATTTCAATCTACAAATTTTAGCATCACTTAAGAAACACACCAAATCAGTTGCAAGTTCTAGCACTGGTATCATGGTTAATCAGCAGTTGATCTGGAATTTTGCCATTTTGAGAAAATCATCCATCTCTTTTCCTGTGTCTTTTGGCCCAAGCTGTCTTCGATTTTCTTTCTTTCTTTTTTTTTTCTTTTTTTTTTTTTTTTACTGTGTCCTTCCTTTAACAATAGTCTTGCTTTTTTCTTTTTTCCCCGAAACTCGACTTTGTGTTCTATTTTTGCTGAAACTGAACAGGGCAAGAGAATGATCAAAAAGAAATATTTTCCTTTATAACAAAGGCAAGCACTTTTAGGCAAGTTTTTGGAGAGGGATGGGCAGGCAAGCCCTCACAACAGCCTTGGGCATTTTCTGCCTCATATTCAGATGATTATAAAGAAGTTACATTTTCCTCTTCAGAAAGCAAAACTCTCTTTCACTAAATGCGAGGTGAAGTTAGAGGCGCCTGAAGCCTTTGCTAAGAAGGAAAAAGGAAAACACCTCCTACCACTGGGTCTCTACCTTTAGCTTATAATGCCACCGCCTGGGAACTCGCTGGAAAAGCACACGTTCGGGATGAACCCCCAACCTACAGGGCAGAAAAGCTGGGAGTGCTCATAGCAACCCCTGTTCTTAGCAAATTCCAGACAATTCTGATGGAAGGCTGAAGCTAGAGAGAGAGAGAGAGAGAGAGAGAGAGAGCAGAAAACTTAAGGGGAAGGCAACCCCTTAGAAGAATGTGCTCCTGACTGTGAGAATGGGTGGAATTGCCCACCCATCCCGGAGCAGCTGTAGCCAGGCCAGACTTTTTCCTTATCAGGGTCACTGGGTGCAGTCTGAGTGGCTTGAGGTGAGGTTTGCGATGTAGGTGATTTCACACCCTGCTCCTCTCAAACACCTCCTATGCTCCCTGATGTCACCTCTCCTTCCCTTGACATTGGACTAGTAATGGTTGGTCACTCTACTCCAGGCTTTCATCGTATTATACTTCAAATTCCTTAGGGAGCTTAATACTTTCACCCTCTACAATGGAGTGAGTTTGGATTCCTTTCTGAGGAAAAGTTTTGAGAAACATGAAGGGTATGGAGGAAATGATGCTACTTAAGGAAGGTGTAATATGTCCCCAGCTTCAACCTGCATCCATACCTTTCTTGCTTTTTTAACAGAACTCTATTTTTTTTTCTAGGCGTATGACTATTCTGCCTCCACTGTAGCTAGAAAGACTATGAAATTAAGATGTAAGCAATAGAAAGTAAAAGAAATTCCAAGAAGTCCTCTTTATTAAAAAAAAAAAAAGGAAATTTTCTATATTTCTCTTTTGCTTACCGTGACCTGAAAGGCAGATATAAAGGCTGGAGCTCCAGCAGCCATTTTAAGCCCTGAGGTAGAAGAAACTTCCTGAGATGTCAAATCAGAGAGAGAAAGCAATCGGAGTCATTAATGACTAAATGGAATCACCATTCCATTCCTGGATTTTTCAAAATATGAGAGAGAAACAAACATCTATCCTTGGGAGTTGGGCAATTATATAAAATACAACACTGTCCCAATAGAAAGGATATCATCAAGATGGTCTAGTCAACAGATTAGACAGGTGATAGCTAAACTTTCCCTACTCTATTATTATATTTTTTGGCTGCACCTTTGGCATGTGGAAGTTCCCCAGCCAAGGATCGAACCTGTGTCACAGCAGCAACACAAGCTGCTGCAGTGACAATGTTGGCTCCTTAAATCCACTGTGCCACAAGGGAAATCCCAGACTTCCCCTACATTATAGCTTAGCCAGTCCTGTCAAGCAGTAGGATATTACATCCCATCTCCCAGAAAATCAACCCACTGCTCCCCCTTTCCAACATGCTATGAGCCTTTAGCTCTACTAAATACCAGTTCTAATTTTTTTCATAATCTCTCGTATCCCCACTTCCCTCAGGGAGTGTCGTAAGTTCTCGCAACACTGACACGATTTTCATTCTATTTGAAAACTAGACATTTTATATCATTTCGAAGCTAGGAGTGGGATCGGAGAAGGTCTTTTATAGCGAACAAGATGGTAATCAAACAGTGTCAGGAAAATATTCCTCTAAAATGATGAGACTGCAATATCACGGGCATTTCTCAGTTTTCCCCAAGGCCTTCCTCTGGGCTTCTTAGAGCATAAATTCCATTCCAGGTGAAGCCCGAGAGAACAGAAATGAGAAGGCTTCCATGAGTCTAGCAAGTTAAGAAAGCAAGTTTCCTTCCACACCGTTCCACAGTGGGGTCTAACCCTCCTTGGAAATTACTAACAGCAACGAGTGCAGCAGATAGTTCCCTAGGGTTGGATTTAGGTAGACACTGATCTAAATGTTTTATGCATATATTCACTCATATAGTCGTCATACCCTATAAGTATTGAGATCACCCTGAATTTGACTCACAAAGATGTCACAAGTACATTGAATGGTGGAGCTGGAATTTGCACATAGGGAAGTGACCTGGAAAGGAAGGATGTTAGGAGTGGATTTCTGTGGGCTTCGTACTCTGTATTGAGATCTCCGGTACCCAAATTGTTCACTCTGTGGCTATGGAGAATTTCGGAACAGAGAGACTAGATTTTTCCCTAGTTTCACATTGGAATCTTGAATTCTGGAGTTCCCACTGTAGCACAATGGGATCAGCGGTGTCTTCAGAGTGCTGGGACATGGGTTCGATTCTCGGCTTGGCACGGTGGGTTAAGGATTCATGTTGCATCAATCAGATCTGATCCCTGGCCCAGGAACTCCATATTCTGCGGCAGTCAGAAAACAATAGCAGCAACAACAAAACCCCCCAAAAACAAACAAAAAAGAATCTTGAATTCTCTGCTTTAATTTCTGATTAGAAATTAATGGATAAGGGAAGATGATAAATAAGGACTCTTCCAGCTTTTTTTTTTTTTTTTTTAAATGTCAGTTTTGTATTTTAGGAGAAGGTTGGACTTTGTGACAATAAGTAGATCAGTTAAGTTAGATGTCACGTTGCCTGTTCCATCCAGCACCTCTGCCTCCATTCCCTCGAAGGTTCCCCTCCAGAGTTGGAGGAGTTGGAAGATAACTTCAATGATTGTCTTGATAGGAGGTGTTTAAGTGGACCAGTCTATTTTTTTTCTTTTTATAGCTACACCCACAGAATATGGAAGTTCCCAGGTTAGGGGTGGGACTGGAGTTGCAGCTGCTGGCCAACATCACAGCTGCAGCCACACAGGATCTGAGCTGCATCTGCAACCTACACTACAGCTCACAGCACTGCTGGATCTTTAACCCACTAAGCAAGGCCAGGGATCAAACCTGTATCCTTATGGATACTAGTCAGATACATTTCTGCTGAGCCACAACGGGAACTCCATGCTATAATTTATTTTTTTATATTTTAATTTTATTTATTTAATTTTTTTCTTCTTTTCTTTTCTTTTCTTTTTGCTTTTTTTTTTTTTTTTTTTTTTTTTTTTGCTTTTTTGGGCTGTACCTGCAGCAAATGGAGGTTTCCAGGCTAGGGGTCTAATCTGAGCTGTAGCTGCCAGCCTACACCACAGCCACAGCAACGCCAGATCTGAGCTGCCTCTGTAACCTACAGCACAGCTCAGGGCTATGCCAGATCCATAACCTGCTGAGTGAGGCCAGGTATCGAATCCACATCCTCATGGATCCTACTTGGGTTCTTAATCCGCTGAGACACAATGGGAACTCCTGGCCCATGCATTTGCAGGGGCAGACAGCATCACTGAGCTGGGATAGGGGCAGGAATTCCACACAAGTCACACAGGGCTCAGGGTTCAATGGATGGGGAGTAGGCAGAGAGGTCAATGAGAAGAGAAATACTGAATTGGTGATGGTATTGTTTTTTTTCTGCAGGCAAGTCCTCAACTAATCTCTTTCTTAGCCCACGGCAAGTTATTTGGCAGTTATGTGACTTTTCTTTTCAATCCTCAGTTCTGTTCCTAATCTTTCCACGATTTGCTAGCTAGTCACCGAGGTCAGAGGAAGAATTACTCTCCAACTTAAAAAGAAAAAAAGTGGTGTTTTTCTTTTTAAAACAGAAAAGTCTCAAAAGAGGAATACAATAGAATATCCCTATTAAAACATAAACATGAAAAACGATTGGCTTTTAGACGGAGACAGACCTATCTGGATTGATTACTGTGGTTCTGTATGGAGACAGGGACCTGAGTGAAAACCTCTCAAAATGCCTCCTAGTCCTACGGTGAAGAAAGAGAAAATTCTTAAAAAATAGGAAAAACCTCTGGCTGGTGACCTAGTTGGGCAACCACACCCTCCCTGGAGCTGGTGCTGTCTTGCAGGTGGCTATTGCCCTCTGGTGGTGAAAGTGCAGACTTGCAGGCAAGGTTTAAACTTTGCAAGCCCGAGGCTGAAACAAGGCAACCCCCACTCCCGACATTTGCCAGAGCCTTTGGGGGTAAATGAACATCCACATACAATTTCTACACGTATTTAAAATTAATAAATTCAGATGATTAATTATTAAATAGAAAATGTTCCATCATTCCCTAGTGACCTGGAAGCCCATCTTAGTTAAATTCGCAGACACCTTCGGATTCCCTCAGAAACGTGCCGA
The DNA here is from genome assembly GCF_016906955.1 of Phacochoerus africanus. Taxonomy (NCBI): domain Eukaryota; kingdom Metazoa; phylum Chordata; class Mammalia; order Artiodactyla; family Suidae; genus Phacochoerus; species Phacochoerus africanus. The sequence goes on from NC_062546.1 coordinate 54,333,966, forward strand.
CTTGGAGACTGTGGGCCTCAGGTTTAACTCACTCCACTCAGCCCTGCCCTGCAGCGCACCTCCAGACTGACCCTCATGCCTGGGATGCCCCAGCCTCCTGGCTAAGCACCATCCTGTCTGTGCAAAGAGCCCCTCTGTCCCCAAACACTCACTGGTGGGTCCAGGGGCTGAACAGCACTGACTCCAGCAGAAGCAAACCCAGGAGAGAGGACTGTGCAGGTCCCAGAAGTAGGCTAGGACCATTTGTGCAAGGATTCTGGGTTCCAAGTACCAGAGCCATGATGTAGAAAACGGTGGTTAAAAAAAAAGGGGAGGGGGCTTGGTGGCTCAGTAGGTTACAGATTTGGTGTTGTCAGTGCTTTGGCTCAGGCTTGCAGCTGTGGCAAGCTTCCATTGCTGGGCCAGGAACTTCTGCACACTGTGAGCACAGCCAAAAAAGAAAGAGAAAAATAAAAGAAAAAAGAGGAAATTCCCTTTGTGGTTCAGTGGTTAACGAACCTGAGTAGGATCCATGAGGGTGCAAGTTCAATCCCTGGCCTCACTCAGTGAGTTAAGGGTCAGGTGTTGCGTGATCTGTGGTTGAGGTGGCAGACGCGGCTTGGATCTGACGTTGCTGTGGCTGCGGTGTAGACCAGTAGCTGTAGCTCTGATTCGACACCTAGCTTGGGGATTTCCATATACCTCGGGTGTGGCCCTAAAAATCACACACACACACACAAAAAGAAATAGAGAAGAAAAGGGCAGCTGTGGAGGTGGTGTGTTAGTGTGACCAAAAAGGTGCTTCCATCTGTCCAGCTTTTAGCACTGACATTCCATGTCCTAGGAGATGCTTCATCAGGATGTGAAAAGCCTCACTTTTCAATCTGGCCTCAAAAGACTAAGGGAGAAGTGAAAAATCCACACCACAGGCCCCCCAACAGAGGCTGAAAGTAACACTATTTGGGGGTCCAGTGGATATGATGTTGATTATCTCTCCTGGAGTCATAGGCACTGATGCTGGCAACTGGTGTTTGTGCTTCCCAGTAATGGATCCCCCGTGTTGTACACTCCGAGGGATGTGCCTTGAAATCCTAAGCGTTAATGTCTGACATTGCCTGTGGATTGACCTTGGCACTTTCTTTGTATTGGATGTTTCACATTGTGAATTGTGTGGTGTTTACTGAATTCTCTCTCTCTCTCTTTTTTTTTTTTTGTTCTTTTTGCCATTTCTTGGGCTGCTCCTACGGCATATGGAGGTTCCCAGGCTAAGGGTCGAATCAGAGCTATAGCCACTGGCCTACGCCAGAGCCACAGCAACGTGGGATCTGAGCCATGTCTGCAACCCACACCACAGCTCATGGCAACGCCAGATCCTTCACCCACTGAGCAAGGGCAGAGATCGAACCTCAACCTCATGGTTCCTAGTGGGATTCGCTAACCACTGCGCCACGACGGGAACTCCTGAATTCTCTTGAAAAGTTGTTTAGCTAATGAAAGCGTGAACATTCCAGTTATTGTATGGTTCATTTTTCTTTTTTTCCTTTTTTCTTTTTCGGGCTGCACTTGCCGCATATGGAAGTTCCCAGGCTAGGGATCGAATTGGAGCTGCTGCTGTTGGCCTACACCACAGCTAAAATTGCAACTCAGGATTCGAGGCACGTCTATGACCTACACCGCAGCCCACGGCAATGCCAGTGGATCTTTCAACCCATTGAGTGAGGCCAGGGATCGAACCCGCATCCTCATGGATAGTAGTCAGATTCATTTCTGCTACACCACGGGAAGAACTCCCTCTTTGTTGTTTAAATCTTCTTGTTCTCAGGAAATCTACCTGATAGACTCTAATAACCTATATGGGAAAAAAATGAATGGAAAAATGTATATTTATGACTGATTCACTTCACTGTACACCTGAAACTAACACAAACATTCTGTCAGCTATATTCCAATAATATTTTTTTAAAGTGAGAACAATTACATATTTTTGGTTTAATTAGTCCTACTATTAGCCACTACTATGCTTCCTGTTAACTACCCAATTGTTTTATTTAAACAAATAACACGTATGTAACAGAAGAATAGGTAATGCCAAATGTAATTCCAAGTAAATGCTTATTTTTCATATTTCAGTGATAAATTAACAACACTTTTTTGGATAATGATTTTTTTATTATCAGTTTTATCATTATTGTTATTCAGTCTGCTATGGCTGTGTCTCAGGTTGGTTCTGGGCGTTGCTATTGCGGCTCAGAGGTAATGAACCCAACTGGTATCCATGAGGACTCAGGTTCAATCCCTGGCCTCACTCAGCAGGCTAAGGATCTGGCATTGCTGGGAGCTGTGGTGTAGGCTGCAGATGTGGCATGAGCCCTGCATTGCTGTGGCTGTGGTGTAGGCTGAAACTGCAGCTCTGCTTCAACCCCTAGCCTGGGAACCTCCGTATGCCACAGGTGCAGCCACCAAAAGCAAAACATTAAATTAAATTAAAATTAAAGGTTGGTTGTCTTGAAGGCAAGCCCTGCTGGTCTTCCCTTGTGAGGAGGGAGGTGATCCATGAAGGGCCAGAATGAGGTCCTAGGTTCTATTGACAATGGCTCCCAAAGAGACAGCAGGTCCAAACTCCGACTGATACCTTTAGGAAGGAAAAACACCTGTTGATGGATAATTAAAGGAAAACACCTAATGGAATTTGGTTTGGAATCTATATAACCACAGAACCATGTGGGCCAATAGCATTGTGAGTTTACAAAGGAAATGACTTTGAAAAAAAAAAAAAAAAAGATCATTTGCTTTTATGATGCTTACATTCAAGAACTCGGTTTTGTTTTTGTTTTTGCAATGTTACTGGGAAGCAGATGCTAAACTGCAAAAATTACCTAGCAATTGCATTTCAGAAATCAAGGCTATCCGACTTCTTTATTAAGTTTACTGTTAAGGGAACAAGGAAAGAGAAAAACATTTCTCCCATTAGCAAAGCAAATAGGACATCTGCGCACAAGGAAATGAAACATACAATTTGGTGGGTGATATTCATTGTTGTGGAAGGAATCTTTGGCTTGTAGGTACAGATGGCTTTATACCCCAGATCTTAAATTGGATAGGATGTCACAGGTGTTAAGCATTTCTTTGTTGTCGTGGTTTAGTTTTAGCTGTTTTTTTTGTTTATTTTTGGCCCTGCACCCATGGTATGTGAAATTTCCCAGCAGCAGGGATTGAACCCGCGCCACAGCATTGACAACGCTAGATCCTTAACCCACTGAGCCACCGGGGAACTCCAGTTTTATTTGGATTTTAACCCTGGTTTGGAAACAGTAGAAAGTGAATTACAGACTAATAGCAATCCAACTCAATCTATGAGCATCTCTGTCTTGCTTGACTTCCTGTAAGTTGAAAGATCTTAGCATCAGGGGTTGAGGGACCACATCCAGCTGTGCACAGCCCAGGATTGGGGTGGTTTGAGGCTTCTGAGTCCACAAAGAGAACATGACTTGTTAGCCATACCATCTAGATAGTATTTCCTTTGTGCTTTTTGTTTGTTTTCTTTAAAACTCATCTTGAGTCCCTGTTGTGGCTCAGTGGATTAGGAACCCAACTAGTATGCACGACAGTGTGGGTTTGATCCCTAGCCTCGCTCAGTGGGTTAAGGATCCAGGGTTGCCATGAACTGTGGTGTAGGTCGCAGACTTGGCTCATATGCCGTGTAGCTGTGGCTGTGGTGCAGGCCGGCAGCTGCAACTCTGATTCAATTCCTGGCCTGGGAATTTCCATATGCCACCGGTGTAGCCCTAAAAAGAAAGACAGACAGACAGAAAGAAAGAAAAAGAAAAGTCACCCCTGCGTCTTGAAGTTTTTCCATCTTGTAGGCATGGCTGCAGCTCTTTCTTCTGAAGAAGACGAAATTAAGGCTTGTCCTGAATAAATGCATCATTTTGAAGAGGACAGTGGCTACTATCTTCTGCCCCCAAGGCCTTTTCTAAATAAAGAGACTCATTTTTCAAAATTAAAAGCAAAATTGTCATGGCACAGAAAAAGAATAACCAACTTTTCTTCTGGGATCTAAAACTTTCTGTAGTCTGAAAGTCTGAGTTCTTTACTCAAGTCTCGTTAAAAAAAAAAAAAAAAAAATGACCCAAATGATCTTCTCTGGACCAGAGCACAGGAGGGGAAGAATCAGCGTTCCCTTGTCACCAGCAGTGGTCGGGGGGGGGGGGGGGGGGTGACCAAGAGGAAGGTCAGTCTCATGTACAAGGCTTAGGACTTTCAGGTCTTATTCCTTCTTCTCAGGTGAAGGTTTACCCTGGATTCTCCACTTCAAAACAGTGGGATTTTACTGTTATGAAGAGAGAGGGATTTCCCTGGTGGTCTAGGGGTTAGGATTCAGTGCTTTCACGGCTGCAGACTGATTCAATCCCTGCCTTTGGGAACTGAGATCTCACATCTGCCTGCCATGGCAAAAAAAAAAAAAAAAAAGATCTAAAAAATTATTTTAAAGAGAGAGAGAGGGAATACTGGGAGGGAGTTTCTATCCCTGGCTCGGCATAGTGGTTTAAGGACCTGGTATTGCCGCAGCTGCTGCTTAGGTTGAAACTGCAGCCCAGATCTGATCTCAGGCCTGGGGACTCCATATGCCACCGGGCAGCCAAAAAGTGAGAGAGAGATGATGGTCCATTCCATGTGGATCATTCAGCTCCCTGCTTCTCCCTAGTGGTTTCTAGCCAATCCCCCGCTGCTTCCCTTCCTGGCACATCTTAGAGGAGAGCTCTACTCTGTACCTTTTTTTACCTCCTCTCCATCATGACAAAGGAAGATTCCTCTTCTAATACAGAGTGTGGGGCAAGTGTGTCAGACCCCATAACTTATCCTAAATCAGTTTCTTCTCGAGGAAGCTTGTGATGGCTAATTTTATATGTCACCTTTGTTGGGCCATGATGTCTAGATATTTGGTCAAACGCTATTCGGGATGCTCCTGAGAGGGTGTTTGGGATAAAATTCACATGCAATTCTGTGGACTTTGAGTCAAGCAGCTGGCCCTCTATAAGGTGGGTGGGTCTCATCCAATCAGTTGAAGGCACGGCTAGAACAAAAAGGGTGATCCTCCCTTGGGGAAGAAGAAATTCTCCAGTGGATGATGTTCAGACTTAAACCACAGCATGGGCTCTTCCCTGAGTCTTCAGCTTGGGATAGCTATAGATGTTGGTATAGGTAGAGAGAGAGTTTCTAAGTCTACACTTTAGCCATTTCTTCAGTTTGCAGTAGCATCTTCACATCATCACTGTCATGAAATGATTTCTACCATTAGAGAGTCACTTATTCTGCAATGACATGGCTACCCTTTATCCCTAGAAATGTTGAGAAAAAACGTGTTCTCTTTTGTCCTGGAAGCTTTACTTTCACCACTCTACCAGAAAGCTGAAAATGGAACTCCCTGACCCAATAAAGTAAATTGGCTCGTGAGTTAGAAGTTGCTTCATTGGCAAAGGAACTCTTTTGTTTGCCTGTATTTCCTCCTGGTGTAATGACAACAGACAAACAAGCCAACCACTCTGAAAGCTTTGAAAAGATAACACCTGGTTCACTTCCCTTCCAGCCCCCTTTCCTCTAACTGGGTTTCTACTTATTCAACAGTGATTTAAAACCTGCTCAGAGGCAGGCCCTGAGGTCTCTGTGTGTGTTTGCAGAGCTGTTGGAAATAGACCAAGAAAGACGATTCCCTGTTAATCTTGTCACTCGGGGCCCCATTTGATACAGACCTGGATTCAGAGCCTAGATTGAACCGGCAGCTTTTCCCAAGTTCTCCCTCAAAGGCCCTTATCCTTACTTCCCACTTGGCCTTAAATTATTTCAAGAATAATATTTCCGGAGTTCCCATCGTGGGTCAGTGGTTAACGAATCCGACTAAGAACCATGAGGTTGCAGGTTCGATCCCTGCCCTTGCTCAGTGGGTTAAGGATCTGGCGTTGCTGTGAGCTGCGGCGTAGGTCACAGATGCTGCTCGGATCCCGCGATGCTGTGACTCTGGTGTAGGCTGGTGGCTATAGCTCCGATTAGACCCCTAGCCTGGGAATCTCCATCATGCCGAGGGAGTGGCCCAAGAAATGGCAAAAAGACAGAAAAAAAAAAGAAGAAGAATATTTCTGGGTTCTGTCTCACTTTGCTGCCTTGTTTTGCGGTCGCCTTTCCTGTTTGCTTTACCAAGTGGAGGGACAGAGACAGCCAGGTCCACCTTCCCTTCTGGTCCTTAGGAAGCCCTGGACCCTGTTGTCTCTAGTTCAAGGCCACATCCATGAGATTAAAAGTGTAATAACCACCATTTAGTTACTTAGTCTCTGTATTAGTTCCCCTCAGTGATTACAAAGGGCCTTCCTTTACAAGTGAGAGAACCACGGCTCTGAAAGATTAAAGAATATGCCATGCAACGCGACAAAGCTGAAATACAAACCCAGGTTTTGTCTCCTTTTTTCTTTTTCTTTTTTTTTTCTTTTTAGGGCTGCACCTGTGGCATATGGAAGTTCCCAGGCTAGGGGTCGAATCAGAGCTGCAGCTGCTGGTCTATACCACAGCCACAGCAACTCGGGATCTGAGCCATACCTGCTACCTAGCACAGCTTGCAACCATGCTGGATCCTTAACCCTCTGAGCAAGGCCAGGGATCGAACCCGCATCCTCATGGATACCAGTCGGGTTGTTAATCTGCTGAGCTACAAAACAACTCCTTTTTCATCTTTTTAAAGCCCTGCTTTCATCACTTTCTAGGATCCCCAAATGATAAATGGTCATTGTATTGCTATGCAAACTCTGTGAGTCAAGAAGCTGGAGGAATAAAATGTTCTCTCTTGAACTGGTGTCTCCACGATGCTCTGAGCCCCATCTCACAATCAAATAAATTTCACCTTATCTTCATCCTGAGACCACCTGTACATTTTGATTTTATGGGAAATAAGCAGCTGAGGATCCGAGGTATTCTGAAATTGGTCAAATCTACATTGTTAAAAAGTGGGATGAATATAGATTTTTTTTTTCCATGGCCGCATCCACAGCATGTGGAAGTTCCTGGGCCAGGGCTCAAACCCACGCTGGCACAGAGACAGTGCTGGATCCTTAACCCACTGCACCATAGTGGGAACTCCAAAAAATGTATGAATATAGACATAGACATTTATATTTGTATAACCGAATCATCCTGCCATATACCTGAAACTAACACCAGATTGCAAATCAACTACACTTCAATTAAAAAATAGTAATTTTAAAAAATGGAGATGCCAGAATTCAGACTTATGTTAAAGGTCACATCCTTTTTGCCCAGGAATGACCCCAAGAGGGGGTTTGTTCTGAACCACCAGCTGTAGTGTTCCTACCCTAGTCCACCATCCAGACCCCTTGATCCACTTCCTTGGACCGCGGTGTACACCCAGCCTGGGCAGTTAAGACAGACTGGGTTTGTTGATATCAAGGTGGAGCTGTTAGGAAAGCAAATCAAAGAGAAATAAGTACATCCATGCCCATTTTTTGAGTTTCACAATAGATTGTTCAAATATAAGCTAAGAACAGAGTGTAAACAGAAAAGGCTTTTTGAGTTGCGACAGCCTCAGACTTCTGAGCTGAGACTCTGACTCAACCAATAGGCAGAGAGGACACCTGTCAGACCCAGGGTTTCTTTGGTCCATGCAGATCAGATGCCCTGTCATGCTCACCTCCCCATGTTTTGCGAGACCAAGTCTTTGGAGGATGTGGGACATAGGACCCCTTTTGGCGCCCCAAAAATATACTGGTTCATGACTTCTTACCAAAGGTCCTGAACATTGAAGAGTGTCGAAAATCCCTACCTCTGCTCCCTATGGCCCTGGGGAGTGGAGGCGGTGGCTGTGATGTTGGGCACATGCTCTGAGCTGTTCTGATAGTCAGTCAACAATCCCAGGGACTGTGGGAAGGAGTCAGCACTTCTCCAGCTGGAAGGATAGAACCCTGAGCATCTTTCTTGCCTCTCAGATGACACACTCTGCAGGCTCCATTAGACCAGTACCCACATGGGGAGGGCTTGGCAGAGGCTAACTCGCCCAACGAGCAGGTTTCTTCCTGATGCCATGACATAGATCAACCCTATGGAATTTAGACCCATCCTAGGTGTGGTGTGTTTATGTGTGTGTGTGTGCGAGCAAAGGCGGTGGGGGCCCTAAATTAATGGAGTTCATCCAAAGATTAACATCTTCTACTTTTCTACTCTGAGAGGGAGTAAGACTTTGAGATAGGAATTCAGTCCATGAAAAGCTACATTCCTTTGCACGCAAAACCTAGATTTCCTGTTTATTCCCATTTCACCCATTGGCTTCCAAAGGGTCAATCCATTCATTTTTACAAATGCAGACTTTCAGCCTAAGGAGAAAGAATCATCCTTCTTCTAAAAATAAAGAAGGAAACCAAAATAGACTGTACACATTTCAGAACCACGTGACAAGCCACATCCGTTCCCATGTCATTAACTACTCGCTTCCAGACTGGTGATTCCAGAGACTTACTGTCAGCTTACATCTCCTCTGGAGAGTTTGTCACTGTCTGACCCCAAGTTCTGCATGTGCAGGGAGAAGACGGCTGGACTGGGTCCACAAAGATCCCTGCTGTAACCCCTAAGCCAGTGCTCAGTAGAAACATAATAAGTGAATGAATGAATGAAAGAATTTTTCTTTTTTTTTTTTTTAGGGCCTCACCTGGAAGTTCCCAAGCTAGGGGTCAAATCAGAGCTTCAGCTGAGGCCTACATCACAGCCACAGCAACACCAGATCCGAGCTGTGTTTGTGACCTATCCTGAAGTTTGTGGTAACACCAGACCATTAACCCACTGGGCGAGGCCAGGGATCAAACCCACATCCTCAAGGATGCCATGTCGTGTTCGTAACTCACTGAGCCACCATGGGAACTCCTGAACACAGGAATTTTTACTTTTTTTTTGAGACACCAACCAAGCGATCCATCCACAAGTGATTTTATTTGATCTGTGAAGTTGAACTTGGTTTTCAATTGCTTTACACACAGAATGGGGGTACACACACTCTTCTGTGGGGTTCTGAATAAGCATATTCAAAGCTGTTGGCTATTATCCAGGGCTTAGGTAGGGAAAACAAGATTCTGGCCTTGAACATTCTTCTCCATGAGGACGAAGAGCTCCCAACAGAGGAGAAAGTGGTGCTCCGTGTAGCAAGAACAGCAACAGGGCTGAGGTCCCTTCCAGATGATTCCAGACAGAACCCTTGGCCTGCCATCCGCAGAGAAGAGGGCAAGGAGAGACTGCATTTGCTTGCTGGATGGGAGAGAGGCTCTTAGCAACTTTTTCTTTTTTTGTCTTTTTTAGGGCTGCACCTGCGGCATATGGAAATTCCCAGGCTAGGGGTCAAATTGGAGCTATCACTGCCCTTCTATGCCACAGCCACAGCAACACTAGATCCAAGCCACATCTGTGACCTACACCACAGCTTGTGGCAACCCCAGATCTCTAACCCACTGAGCGAGGCCAGGGATTGAACTCACACTCACATAGAGACAACGTCAGGCCCTTAAAGTGATGAGCCACAATGGGAACTCCTCTTAGCTGCTTTGTTGGAGGGTTGCCTCTAAGGTCCTGTCCCTAACACTCTTCAGGAATCTCAGAACTGCCATACCGCCAGTGCCCCTCTCTTCTAAGGACCGGGGCGGCCCTGGGAGATGGCTGGTCCTCCTGCCCTTTGCTCTGGATGCAGCTGTGATGAGGTACTTAGTCACCATGGTGATGTGATAGCTGCGCAGGGCTGCCAGGGCCTCCACACACTGGTTATAGGCTGTCAGAAGCTGGCCATCTCCAGAGGACAGGACGTGGTCCCTCAGGGAAGGAGCCAAGTGGATTTCCTCTATGAAGGCCTTGTGGGAGGGAGGCATGTAATCCCTCATCCTGTGCAGAAAATCCGCTGAAAGAAACAATGCAGGACAATGTCATAGCTCCACGTGGAGCAAGGGGAGAGCCCATGTGCTTTGCCAGACATCCATATGTCAATTTCAAAATAAATAAATAAATAAATAAGTACAACTTAAAAGTTGAGAGTTGGGAGCTCTCATCGTTCATGGCTCAGTGGCAACGAACCCGACTAGTGTCCATGAGGATGTGGGTTTAAGCCCTGGTCTTGATCAGTGGGTTAAAGGATCCGGCACAGCCATGAGCTGTGGTGTAGGTAGCAGAAGTGGCTAGGAGCTGGCGTTGCTGTGGCTGTCGTGTAAGCCGGTGGCTATAGCTCTGATTCGACCCCTAGCCTGGGAACTTCCACATGCCAAGGGTACAGCCTTTTGAAAAAAAAAAAATGAGAGAAAAAAGTTGAGAGTTAAGTTTTATTTGGAGCAAACTGAGGACTAGAGCCCAGGAGGCAGCATTTCAGCTAGATCTGAGAAATTGCGCCAGGGGGGAAGGTCAGTATATGTGTGATTTTGATGAAGGGGGAGGTCCACGCAACCAAGCACATGTTTTTTATTTTTATTTTTGTCTTTTTTGCCATTTCTAGGGCTGCTCCCGCGGCATATGGAGGTTCCCAGGCCAGGGGTTGAATCGGAGCTGTAGCCACTGGCCGACGCTAGAGCCACAGCAACACGGGATCCAAGCACAGCTCATGGCAACGCCAGATCGTTATCCCACTGAGCAAGGCCAGGGATCGAACCCGCGACCTCATGGTTCCCAGTAGGATTCCTTAACCACTGTGCCCCCATGGGAACTCCCCAAGCACATGTTTTATAGAAGGTCACCCCTAGCCTCATGAAAGTCACTGCTAGTCGCAAGGAGAAAGCATCACCATGAAGGATTTTAGTGCTTTTCTAGATATGAGTGGCAAGAATTGGGCTCATAAAATTTTGTCCTGCAAGTATCTAACTGTCTGAAGACGTGTTCTGCCACTTTTCCCAGAGCACAGAGCACCTCACTCCTGATCCCCACCCTGAGCTCCTTCTGGGGGTTGTTAATGGTCAATAGCTGCAGTGGCTCATGATTTAATCCGAAGAGAGGCAGATGGCAAGTGCCCATCTCCAGGTCACACATGGAGCACTAGCTGCTGCTGTTGTCCTAACCCCTCTTCCTGAGGATCTAATCCACTTTGCTGGCTCTTTGGCTTGTAGACATCAGACACTCTAATGCACATTCCTGATGGTTGACTGGATATGATGAAGGTTAAAGAGCCAAACCTATCTCAGATAACTAAGATGGAACCAGATTTACTAGCCAATGTATAAATATTTACCATCTATCAAATGCAGACAGCATATCTTGCTAGTCACAACGACAGGATATCTTGCTAGTCATAATGACACCCCACATACATGAGACATGGACTCTTAAACTGATATGCTAAATACTCTGCTGAATTTTGTTTCTGAGTGTTTGGTTTTGGAGGGAGTGCTAAGAAAGAGGAAAGTCAGAGAGTTTCTAAGGGCAAGAAGACAAAGAATGAGCAACGGTTTCAGGAATAGCCTCCTTTTTTTCAATTTTTTATCTTTTTTTTTGCCATATGGCACCTGTGGCATTATGGAAGTTCCCAGGCTAAGGGTTGAGTCAGAGCTGCAGCTATGGCCTACACCATAGTCACAGCAACACCGGATTTAAGACACATCTATGGCCTACACCACAGCCACAGCAACACCGGATTTAAGACACATCTGCAGCTATGGCCTACACCACAGCCACAGCAACACCACAGCTTGCAGCAATGCTGGATCCTTAACCCACTGAGTGAGGCCAGGGACCAAACCCTCATCTTCATGGATACTAGTCTGGTTCTTAACCCACTGAACTACAATGGGAACTCCAATGAAGTCAGAAAATTGAATCAATAGATACTTGTGGGAAATACAGATAGAAGAGAGATCATTTATAAAGCCATCATGGGGTTAATAGGATGCATGGTAAGTCAACTATGAACATCACCAAAAGTCCATGAAACACAATCATAGTTTTAGAGAATGGACTCTTGTGGATGAGACTGGAACCTCTGACACCAAATTCTCATCTCCCCCCCTCCGCCATCAACTCCAACTTGAAAGCTCTGTTCTAGGAAGTGCCCTTTGGCAGCAGTTGGACACTTGGCTTGATGCTAACAGGTAAGGACATGAGCCATGTCAAGGCTATAAATGGTAGGCCCCGCTTCTGGTCTAAACACTAGACATAGCTCAAGGCTGCACCATTTTTATAAGGACAGGGTTGCAGTGAAGGAGTTGACACCATTGCTAGCTATATCCAGACTTGGTGACATAGTGTCACAGACTTTGATCTCCAGATATTTTCCCCACTTTGGAGAAAGGAAGCTACTACCTAAGGATCCAAACAAAGTCACAGGGAAGAGCCAGATATTGTAGCAACATTTTAAGATTTGGAAATAAAATCCAACAGCTCTGATACTAAGTGGTTTGACACCAAACATATGGCAGGTACAATCTCCTGGTTGATCTAGAGAATGTTTTCCTGATATTTTATATATGTATGTATGTATTGGAATGAGTTGCTTTACAATGCTGTGTGTCAGGTGTATAGCAAAGTGAATCAGTCATACATATACATATATCCATTCTTTTTCAGATGCTTTCCCCATATAGGTTATTACAGAATATTGAGTAGAGCTCCCTGTGTTATATGGTAGCTCCTTGTTTGTTGTCTATTTTATACATAGTGGTATGTATCTGTTATTCCCAAACTCCTAATTTATCCCTCTCCCCCACGTTTCCCCTTTGGTAACCATAAGTTTGTTTTCTATGTCTGTGAGTCTGTTTCTGTTTCATAAATAAGTTCATTCATATCATTTTTTAGAGTCCATGTATACCTGATATCATACGGTATTTGTCTTTCCCTGTCTGACTTCCTTTAGTATGATCATCTCTGACATTTTAATTTACATTTGGATTTATCCATTGGTAAAAACACCTGGGTTCTTTCTCCAGGTAAAGGAAAAGAAAAAGAAAAATGTGTGACTTACCACTCTCCTTGCTATGACGAATCCCTAAGAATTCATCAAAGGCATGGAGCACGGTGCTCTGTGCAGCGCTGCCACCAGAATATCCCAGAGGCTCTTCAGAAACGCCCTCATACACCAACCCCACAGGCATTGCTGGGTTATCCTTCCACCTAGGCAAGAGTGCAAGTCAGAAAGAAGAAGTGGGTGCTAGGCATTGGGTGTATTTTCTGATAGGGAAACAGATTGAGCAAGAAACCAAACACGAGTCCAATGGCAATTTCAGGGCAAGAGACTGGATGTCTTTGCAGGATATAAACTTGAGCATCATCTGGACCCAAACGTCAGGCCGGCCCTTCTCTTTCCTTATTTAAAGAATTGTTCCAGAGAAGCAAAGGTGTATTTAGAGAGGAATCTTTTGGCATGTGTCCTATGACTTATTTATGGGAAAAATTCAGTTATGTAGGTGCAATCAGTGCTGATCAACAGGAACAATTCATTTAGGGGTTCTGGAACAATCTTCACCCCCTCTGCCAATCTCAACCTTGATGACCTGACACCTATAACTCCATGGGTAGAGTTTTAAAAATACATGCACATGCGCACACACATACAAACCCCTTTGTCTTTTCTTAAAACAATTACAGCTATAACAGTTTTCACATTAAACTATCAGTTCTAAATACTATGTGACTTCATCATGGGAGTGCATTTATCAAACCCTCTGTTGATGGCAAGTATTGATTATAAGGGTGGCCACAAAGAAATGCAACACAAGCATGCAGGTCACCAGAAGCTACATCAAGGGCAGAAGAAAAGACTGGAATTGAGGCTCAGATTACATGCATTTTTTTTCTCCCTTCTCTCTCCAATCGTCTTTCCTCTTCTGAGACCCTGCTTCCATTTTTCATCTTTCTGTCTCTGATCCCCCTCTTTCTTTTTTTTTTTTCTTTTTTGGCCGCCTCCTGGCATATGGAAGTTGCTGGGCCAGAGATCAGATCTTAGCTTCAGTTGTGACCTATGTCACAGTTGCTGCAATGCCGGATCCTTAACTCACTGTGCTGAGCGGGAGGTCGAACCTGCACTCCAGAGACACCGACAATCGCATTGTGCCACAGCAGGAACTTTAAGCCCCCCTCTTTCTATCACCAATTATTTTACCCATTCAGCAGTCTGACTTTTTACAGGGCCTTGAACAGTCACGGAATGTGACTCCCTAATGAGACAGAAACAGCAGCATCACAGACACATCACATCTGCACTCACAATGCTTTAGTTTCCACCTCATGTTCACATCCATTTTTTCCTCTGTCCACTCTGGAGCAGATCAAGGCAGGCTTTTTTTATTTTTGCTTTTTAGGGCAACACCCATGGCATATGGAAGTCCCCAGGCTAGGGATTGAATTGCCACAGCCACAGCCACAGCCACAGCAACATGGGATCCCAGCCATGTCTCCGACCAACACCACAGCTCCCAGCAACACCAGATCCTTAACCCACTGAGTGGGGCCAGGGATTGAACCTGCGTCCTCATGGATGCTAGTCAGGTTTGTTTCTGCTGAGCCGCAATGGGAGCTCCAAGGCAGGCATTTTTTTTAAACCCATTTCAAGGCATTAAGTCTCCAGGGCCGTGTTGTTAGGGTGCGAGGGAACCAAACTTTGAAACCCAAATTTTAATTTCCTAGTTTCACTTCCCAAGACATCTGCGTGTGGATTTCTACTTTGATGAAGAACAGAATCTTTCTCTCTCCTTGTTAATGGTTTAAATAACAGGCTCTTGTGGTTTTCTCTGCTTCCTCCTGTCATTCTAACAGTTGTTCTGCCAGAGAGAAGGGAAACACATACATCACCCACTGTGTGGTAAGTGAACCCAACACAATGGCCGTGCTGGTTGGTTCCGATTTTTCTCTGTAATCCTGTTGATGGTTTCATACAGGCATTTTTGCTTCCTTCGCGATGTCCTTCCCTTGGGACCACTTCAAAGTGCTGGGCCCACCCAGAGTTCAGTCCTTAGGCTTCATACCCCTCTCACTTCCCAAGCGATCTCCTTAGCCTCCTAGAGGCTAGAGTTAGGAGCCAATTAAACCATTGTAGTGTGACTATGGACACACTTCCCCTAAGACCAGGACCTGTCCCTTATAGTCTAGACACATGTTTAACTGCCTACTGGGTATCTCCACAGGGGTGAACATGTCCCTAACGGACCTCTCCATCCTCCCTTCCTCGGGCCAGACTTACTTCCTCCCCTTGTCTCCATCATCAGAGAAGAGAAGATGGCAGCTCCATCCTTTCAGTGGGTCTGGCCACCAATCCTAGAGTCCTGTTTGATGCACCTCTTTCTCTTCTAGTCTACATGCAATCCATGGGCAGATCAATGCAAGGGCACATCCTGTCAACCTTACCTTCAGTCCACATCCAGGACCGACCCTTTCTCAATGCCCCTACGGCTCGCACCTTAGCCCACCAGCTGCTGTACCCACAGCTTCCCAAGGGCTTTCCTCCATCCACTGTCTTTCTCACCGAGAAGCTAGAGTGATGATGTGAAACTTAAGGCAGCTCATGTCATTCTTCTTCTCCAAGTTTGCCCACACTGTTCATTACACTCAGAAAAGAAGCCAGCGAGTCCCTAGGGGATCTGGTTCCCCATCGCCTGCCTTTCTCATTCCTCCATATTTACTCCATGCTAACACTGCTGGGCTCAGTGAAGCCCTTCCTCCAACCGCTCCCACCTCAAGGTCATTGTGATCTTTGTGCCTTTTGGGTAGAACAGGGACCTGGGGGGCGTACTCCTCAATGCCTTCAAACATCTGCTTCAGGGAGTTCCCATTGTGACTCGGCAGTAATGAACCTGACTAGTAACCATGAGGATGTGGGTTGGATCCCTGGCCTCGCTCAGTGGGTTAAGGATCTGGCATTGCTGTGGCTGTGGCTGCAGCCATAACTCCCATCTGACCCCTAGCCTGGGAACTTCCATATGCCATAAGGGTAGCCCTAAAAAGACAAAAAAAAAAAGTGTCTGCTTCAACATCTCTTATAAATGCAGCATTCATAGATCACCATAAATAAATAAAAAACTTCAGCACCCACCCCTAACGCTCCGTAATGCTCTAGGTCCTACCTTAAATTTCACCCATCAATTATCGAGCATACAGGGTGATGCTTGCCTTTGTTATACTTATTTATTCATCATCTCTCTCCCATGATTAAAATGTTGGCCCCACAGGAATGCAGTTGCTGTTTTGTTTTACTGCTGCATTCCCAGCACCTAGCACTCTGCCTGGCACTTTGTAAGCCCTTGCTAAACATTTTTTAAAATTTTGTTCATTAAAGTATAGTTGATTTACAATGTTGTGTCAATTTCTCTTGTACGACAAAGTTATCCAGTCATATATGTATGTATATACACACACACCTATTATATATATACATACATATACATTGTTTTTATCATTTTGTTTTTCATCATGGTCTAACTTGCTAAATATTTGATGAATGAATGAATGAAAAAAGCAGCATGCTATAATTAGGTATTATATACCTAGAATAAGTAAACCCATGTGTATTTCTTGGCAAGACCTGGCCAGCTTATAAAAAGAGAAAACACAAGTATGAAAGTTAAAAATAAATAAAAAAGTCATCTACTTTCAAAGCCCAAATTTTCCACCTCTGATGAGATTAATCTGAGGAAGGAAAATTAGATTTTTCTGAATAGCTCAAGAATTGCTCCCTTGCATTCTCAGGCCCAAACTGCTATTTGTGAAGAAAAGGAATTATTTTCTTTTTAACTCTGTAAGCAAGGTTATTTTTAGCCTTTCTTAGCAGCATATTTCTAGCAAACGCATGAGAAGAGGAAGCCTCACCTCTTCCATCCACTACCTCCACCTTTCACTTTTTACTATTAAAGCAAACATGAAAGCAAAAAAACCTTAATTTCAGTTAATGTGAGTAGGAAAGCAAGCTCCTTAAAATATGTCAAGTTATGACCAATGCATTAAGATTAAAAAAATGTCTCTAAGAGTAGCATTCTCTCTCTGGAGAAATTGCAGGCCATGTGACCAAAGAAGGAACATGCAAACATGTCTTGGGACAGCTGTTCCACAACTGTTAGAAGGAAGCTTTTAAGCTGCCGCCGAAGCCTTCATCTGCCTTGATAAGAAGAAGGAAAAAGGGCATAAATGATAGAGCTTTCCATTTATCCAGTGGGGGGCACACTGGATTTTTTTCCCTTTGTCATCCAGCTGGTTTTCTAAGGTGAATACAAATGACTCTAAAGTAGTGGCCAAAGGACAAGTACTCTAAACTTTTTTTTTTTTTTTTTCCTTTCTAGGGCTGCACCCATGGCATATGGAAATTCCCAGGTTTGAGGTGGAATCAGAGGTGCAGCTGCCGGCCTGCACCACAGCCACAGCAACAAAGGATCTGAGCCAACCCCGCAACTTATGCCTCGGCTTGCAGAAACACCTGATCCCTAACTCACTGAGCCAGGCCAGAGATGGAACCTGCATCCTCAAGGTTACTAGTCGGGTTCTCAATCCGCTGAGCCTCAACAGAAACTCAGATTACTCTCAACTGAAATAGTCACCCTCCGGTGTCTCCTGTCCTGCAGGTGGTACCCCACTTCTTTTCTCCAAGAATGCATCCTCGCTACCTTGCTAGCCAGGGTGACTCAGAGTGTCTCTTACTCTAGAAAGTTTCTGTCTGTTTCTCCCTTCATAAATTTGGGGAATGTTGCAGATGCCTCATGCAGGAAGGGAGTTGAACTCTACTTACCCAGAAAGGAAGATGCGGATGACTGCATAAAATATGTCTGGATCGACATAATCTGGAGGAACAATCACATTGTAAATTTGACTACAGGCACAGAAAGCAATTGTTTCCATATGCACGGGCTCTGCCGCCCGCCCCCACCCGGCCGCCTCCGCTATCTGATCTGCACAGAAACGAAGGAACACAGCTGCGGGAGGGGGAGGAATGTTCCGACCGGAGCCCCCCTCGCTGGCGCTTTCAGAAGCATTAAACTGTTCCAAATGCTGCCCTTTTCTATTTGTGGCGCTTCCCCCTTCTGTCCTTCATAACAACAAGAAAAAGAGAGGTCAAGGCTATCTTGAAGATACTAATATTTCAAACAGACGTGATATTTGCGAGGATGGGGGAAGTGGGAAGGAGAGAAGCGGAGAGAAGGAAGCTACTCTGTCAAGGCTCTAAAAAGAGCGGGAAACCGGACCCAGGGGTGCTCACTTGAAGGCCTGCAGAGTCAGCAAGGGACAGAGGGAGTGTGTCCTGCTCAGGTCCTCCCACACCTGGTCAGATACATACTTGCCATGCTGCATTTTTTTTTTTCTTTTTAGGGCCACTCCTTTAGCATATGAAAGTTCCCAGGTGAGGGGTCGAATCAGAGCTGCAGCTGCCTGCCTTCATCACAGCCACAGCCCTAGCAATGCCAGATCCAGCCTCAGTTGCAACCTATGCCACAGCTCCTAGCAACGCTGGATCTTTAACCCATTGAGCGAGGCCACGGATTGAAACCACATCCTCATGGATACTAGTTGGGTTCCTTACCACTGAGCCACAACTGGAACCCCTGAGGTGCATTCCTTAGGCTCTAGTTTTGAATCTGACTCAATGTGTGGGGATAATTGATTCCACTCGTTTATGAACTTGTATATAAAGGGACATGTCCTCACATTTGTAATGAGTTTCTTTTCATCACTTTTTGAAAGCTGTTCTCTATTCCTCATGCCATGGGACCCCTCTGTAACCTGGAATACCTGGAATATTTATCTCATCCAGATATCTGTCCCTTTGTTTCTTTGTTTCTTTTCTTTTTTTTCCTTTTAGGGCTGAACCCGCAGCATATGCAGGTTCCCAGGCTAGGGACCTGTAACTGCTGGCCTATGCCAGAGCCACAGCCACGCCAGATCCGAGCCTCGGCTCGTGGCACTGCTGGATCCTTAACCCACTGAGCGAGGCCAGGGATCAAACCTGCATCCTCATGGATGCTAGTCAGATGCACTTCCACTGAGCCACGATGGGAACTCCCCTAGATGGTGTCTTTTAAAAGATGGGACAAAACCAAGTATCAGCCTTTCCATTCAACACTCTGTTAGGAAAAAAAAAAAAAATCACAAGAAGTAAAAATCATAAGTACCATAAATGGAAAAAAGCAAAAGTTATTCTCAAATAATGTAATTTTTACATAGACACCCCAGATAATCTGCAGGTGAGCATTAGAATTAATAAGAGTGCTAGATTCAAGGTTCAAGGTTAGTATTAAATATCAATTTCATTTTGTAAATCAGTAACAAATAGGAATTAGTTCAGTCAGGAGTTCCCGTTGTGGCTGAGTGGTTAATGAATCCAACTAGGAACCATGAGGTTGCAGGTTCGATCCCTGGCCTTGCTCAGTGGGTTAAGGATCCGGTATTCCCATGAGGTGTGGTGTAGGCCGCAGACACGGCTCAGATCCTATGTTGCTGTGGCTCTGGCATAAGCCGGTGGCTACAGCTCCGATTCAACCCCTAGCCTGGGACCCTCCATACGCCACAGGAGCGGCCCTAGAAAAGGCAAAAAGACCAAAAAAAAAAAATTAGTTCAGTCAAACACCAGGTCCTTAACCCACTGAGCCATTAGGGAACTCCACAAACATCTTTTTTTAATGAAACCCATCTCCATAGTATCAGTTCACCTTTTCCTCCATCACACCTGTCTTGGCCCCCATCTCTGCTTTCTCTGAGGCCCGGTGGGCTCAGGTAACCCACGTCTTTCTTCAGCCTCAGGGCTCCCCAGGGCTCCCGAGTGCTGTCACATTCTCTCTGCTCATCTGTGACAATGTCCCATGTGCTAGACTTTTCCTCTGGGCCCTATTTCTGAGTCTTTCCCAGTCTGTGCTCTATTCCCACAAAAATGCTAAGTACAAGTTTTTACTGAAGAGAAATGACTAGCACTAATTTAATGTTTTACCCAACTTATCATATTTAAGGAGGAAAAGTCAAATGATCATTTCAGTTGATGTGAGATTATGTTGATGTAGAAGTTTTTCAATAGATATAAATAACCCATTTATGATTAAAATAAGCAAAAAGTTTAGCTAATTAGAAACAGGAGGGAACATCCTTAAACTGATAAAAGGAAACCAGAGAAAGCCTACAGTACATATTATACTTAATATTGAAATATTAAAAACAAATCTTTTAAAATATGGGACAAGGAAGTTCCTGTGGTGGCTCAGCAGTAATGAGCCCAACTAGTGTCCATGAGGATGTGGGTTCGATCCCTGGCCTTGCTGAGTGGGTTAAGGATCTGGCATTGCCGTGAGCTGTGTGGTGTATGCTTAGATCCCGTGCTGTTGTGGCTGTGGCATGGGCTGGCAGCTATAGCTCCTAATTGACCCCTAGCCTGGGAACCTCCATATGCCACAGGGGCTGCCCTAAAAAGCAAAAAATAAAAATAAAAT
Organism: Phacochoerus africanus; assembly: GCF_016906955.1. Taxonomy (NCBI): domain Eukaryota; kingdom Metazoa; phylum Chordata; class Mammalia; order Artiodactyla; family Suidae; genus Phacochoerus; species Phacochoerus africanus. Next base: position 54,354,344 of record NC_062546.1, read on the forward strand.
AACTAGATAAATTTCAGGCCATGTGACAAAAGAAGCATACAAAGACATGACTTAAGGGTCATGCTTGGTGCAGTGGGTTAAGGATTCAGTGTTGCTGCAGCTGTGGTGTAGGTTGCAGCTGCAGCTCAGTTTCAACCCTGGTTCAGGAAGTTCCATTTGCTGCAGGTATGGCCAAAATTAAAAAAAAAAAAAAAAAGACACAACTTAGGGGAAAATGTTAATGTGTTTATGTTAGTCTCCATCTCTCCACCTGCCTTGATGGTAAGACGGATCAGTTATAATATCAAAATCATGTAACTTGTCTCCAAATTAATACACAACCTGCATGGAATTTGAGCAAAATCCCTAACAGATATGTTTATTGGAACTTGCCAAGCTAATTCTAAGTTTAGATGAAAGGCAGAGTCAAAGATAGAACAGGTGTCCCTGGAGACGATGAGGAAAGTGAGGATGAGGGGAGTTTCTCTACTGGAAAAGGAGAACTCCTACGAAGCTGCAATTCTCGGAAGACAGATGGCATTGTGATACAAAAGATCTTATTTATAAAACAGAAAAGAGCTCACAGATTTCAAAATCAAACATATGGTTATGGGGAAGCCTTGGGGGAAGACATAAATGGGGAGGATGGGATAAATACATACACATTACTTTATGTAAAATAGATAACTAACCAGGACCTACTGCACAGCACAGTACTCAATGGTGTGTAATAACCTGTATGGGAAAAAAGAATGGCTACATGTATATGTGTAACTGATCCACTTTACTGTACACCTGAAACTAATACAACATTGTAATACAACATTGTATATCCAACTCTACTCCAATAAAAAAAATTTAAGAAAAGACAGATGGTATTTGTGCAGGGCAAGACAAACAGAGAATGAAACTGAATAGGAAGCCTGGAAACAGATTCAGTCATTTAAGGAAATCTGGGAGTTCCCATGGTGGTGCAGCAGAAATGAATCCGACTAGTATCCATGAGGATGCGGGTTCGATCCCTGGCCTTGCTCAGTGGGTTGGGCATCCAGCATTGATGTGGCTGTGGTGTAGGCCTGTGGATGCAGCTCCAATTCCATTCCTAGCCTGGGAACTTCCTTATGTCTCTGGTGCCACCCTACAAAGGAAAGGAAGAAAGGAAGAAATGAAGGAAGGAAGAAAGAAGGAAAGAAAGAAAAAGAGAAAGAAAGAAAGAAAGAAAGAAAGAAAGAAAGAAAGAAAGAAAGAAAGAAAGAAAGAAAGAAAGAAAGAAAGAAAGAAAGAAGGAAAGAAAGAAAGAAAGAAAGAAAGAGGAAGTAAGGAAGGAAGTGAAAGAAAGAAAATCTGATGTAAGACTGGGCTAATATTATAGATTAGTGATTATTCGTGGACAGGAAGTTGAATTTATTTCCTGTGTCACACTATGTATAGATAATAATTTATGTGTAATAAGGGCAGAAATGTGAAAGGCAAACAACAATTTCTGAGGAAAATATAGAAAAACAGATTTATGACCTGTGATCATGAAATAATATGCAAGACTTCTGAAACATGGACTTTTACAAAAGAAATGATACATGCTTTTGACTATATTTAAATTAAGAACTTCTGCTTTCAAAAGGCACAAATAAGACAAACCACAACATCCGCAATGCATAACACAAAAAAATCACCCTCCCGAATGTCCTAAAAAATAACTTATTAAAAGTAAAAGATAAAAGACATTTGCAAAAATAAGGAAAGCCATGCATTTCACAAAACAGGGATGTGAGTGGTGAGCACATAGGAGCACACACACACAGACACACACACACTCACAGACGAGAGTTAACTCATGAGGAATCAGAAATGCAAGAGTGACATTTGGCAGAATAAGAGTTTTCTATCATCTTCCTCCAAAAGACATTACTTTATTTTTATTTATTTATTTATTTTTTGTCTTTTTGCTACTTCTTTGGGCCGCTCCTGAAGCATATGGAGGTTCCCAGGCTAGGGGTCAAGTCGGAGCTGTAGCCACCAGCCTACGTCAGAGCCACAGCAATGCGGGATCTGAGCCGCGTCTGCAACCTACACCACAGCTCACAGCAACGCCGGATCATTAACCCACTGAGCAAGGGCAAGGACCGAACCCACAACCTCATGGTTCCTAGTCAGATTCGTTAACCACTCCGCCACGACGGGAACTCCCAGACATTACTTTAGACCATCACCCATGGATAAGAAGCCTTTGTAGAAGTCCAAGAGTCGAGTGGAGAAGTTCCAGCACACCACTGGAACAACAACAACAAAAATTCCTTATTAGGAGTTTCTGTTGTGCCTCAGCAGATTAAGAATCTGATTAGTATCCATGGGACTACAGATTCGATCCCTGGCTTTGCTCAGTGTGTAAAGGATCCAGCATTGCCGTGAGCTGCGGCATAGGTCACAGATGTGTGGCTCTGTTACAGTGTTGCTGTGGCTATGGCATAGGCCTCAGCTGCAGCTTCAATTCAACTCTGGCCTGGGAACTTCCATATGCCCCAGGTATGGCCCTAAAAAGGAAAAAAAAAAAATCTAAGATTGGATGCATCTAAGACAGATTTCACTTTACCCACAGTGCCCCTTGCCCAGCGCAGCACAGTTCAGCACCAAGACAGACCTCTTCAGCCTGTGATTTTTCCCACAAGGGAAAGTGAGAGCTCGTGAGTGCCTGGCTTCCCCAACTGCATGAAATGCAGCCAAAGAGACCCACTTCTTTCTCATCCCATCCCAGATACTGGCTTGTGCTCCTTGCAAGAGGGGTGGGGGGTGGCCAGGAGGCTGTCAGATGGGGCTGTTGGAAGGCATTAAAGGGACAGAGGCATTAAAGGGTTCACAGACTCCATCAAGAAAACTGCCCCTGAGGTTCTTGCTGTGGCCCAATGGGATAGGCTTGGGAGCGCTGGGTCACAGGTTCGATCCCTGGCCTGCTGCAGTGGGTTAAGGATCTGGCATTGTAGCAGCTGTGTCATAAGTCTCAACTGAATCTGGGATCTGATCCCTGGCTCAGGAAATCCATATGTCTTGGGGTGGCCAAAAAAGGAAAAAAAAAAAGCAAAAACCCCCAAGCCCCCAAAAATCCCACCCCTGAGCCTCTGTGGATCCCCCCAGCTAACCCAGACCCCTACTGCTCAGAGTGCCTCACCCACACACCTCATAGGGTAACAAGAGTGCACCTTTGCCCAGCACAGGCAGCAGGACTCTGTGGGGCTGAGAGAAAGCAAACAAACCTGAGATTTCAGCACTGCCTCCTTCTCCTCCCCATCCCAAAAAGCAAAGCCTGGCTTTGCAGGATCAAAAGAAGGCATGCACGGTTGGGATTAGGAGTTCTGCCACAAGAGGGGGCAAGAAGAGTGGAGCAGGTGCATCCACAGAAGGTCTGAAAAAGCCTCAGAAGCCCTAACAGGGCTGAGGGAAGGTGTTTCTCTCCTGAAAGTGGTCCATAAAGACTGGAGGAGGTGAGTGCTTCTTCCAAGGTAAAGTCATTTAACACAAGACTTCAAGAAACAAACAAGAAAAAAATCCAGTAAACTTGCTACCATCAAAGGAACAAAATAATTTTCCACTAACTGACCCTAAAGAAATGCGGATCTGGGATTTGCCCAACAAAGAATTCAAAATATCTGTTTTAAGACAGCTCAGTGAACTACAACACACAAAGATCCCATTCAATGAAATCAGTAAGGCCACACATGAACGAAAGAAGTTTAACAGAAAACTTAAACTTAAATGGAAGTTTAAAGTTGGAAATTATTTAAAAAAATCAAACAGAAAGGCTGGAGCTGTAGAATACAATGAATAAAAAGAGAAAACAACAACAACAACAAAAAAACAAAAACCCACAAAGTGAATCAAGCAGAAGAAAAAAATCTGCAGGAAGTCTCCCTGGGGTGCAGTGGGTTAAGGATCTGGCATTGCTGCAGCTGTGGTGCAGTTACAATTGTGATTTGGGTTCGATTCCTGGTCCAGAATCTTCCACCTGCCGCTGGTAGGGCCAAACATTTTTTTTTTAAGATATCTAAAGAAAAAGAAAGAATCCCTGAAGTAGAAGATTGGAACTTATTTATTTAATTAGAAGGGAACAATGAAAACAATGCAAAAGGGTAAAGAAAGCTTACATGACTCTGGGATTCCATCAGGAGAAACGACGTAACAGTTATTGCAGTCCTAGCTGAGGAGAGAGGGCAAAAGAGCAGAAAGCTTACTTTAAGTAATGATGGCTGAGAATTTTTCAAAACTGGAAGAGCCTTGGATGTCCAAGTTCATGAATCTCATAGCTCCCCAAACATATTCAACCAAAGGGAGGTATTCTCCAAGACAGGCGTCAAAAATCAAAAACAGGAGTTCCCGTTGTGGCTCAGTGGAAAAAAATCTGACAAGTATCCATGAGGACGTAGGTTGATCTCTGGCTTTGCTCAGTGGGTTAAGGATCTGGCATTGCTGTGAGCTGTGGTGTAGGTCGCAGACGTGGCTTGGATCTGGCGTTGCTATGGCTGTGGTGTAAGCTGGCAGCTGTAGCTCAGATTCGACCCCTAGCCTGGGAACCTCCATATGATGCAGGTGCGGCCCTAAAAACACAAACAAAACAAAACAAAAAACAGGAGTTCCCATCATGGCTGAGCAGGTGAAGAAACCAACATTGTCTCCTTGAGGATTCAAGTCAATCCCTGGCCTCACTCAGTCGGTGAAGGATATGAAATATTGCCTCCAGCTGCAGTGTAGGTCATAGATGCATCTTGAAGATCTGGCATTGCTGTGGCTGTAGCATAAGTTGGCAGCTTCGGCTCCTCTGATTCGATCCCTAGTCCAGGAACTTCCATATGCTGCAGGTATAGCCCTAAAAAGAAAAAAAAAAATTCAAAAATGAAGAGGAATTCCCTAGTGGCTCAGCTGATGAAAAATCTAGCCTTGCCACTGACATGGCTTGGGTCACTGTTGTGGCACAGTTTCGAATGAATAAAGCTAACTATATTAAATGTGCATGACTGAGATTTCAAATTAATAAGTCACTTGTTGAACAAGTTGGTGCTAGTTAGTAAAAGTGAAGATTCACAGATATTCCCAAGAACATACCATGTGCCCTGTGCATGACCATTTGTACCACTATTGCTTATCATAGCAAATCCAAACCAAACCAAGCAAATCAAAAAAAGAAATAAAGAGAATAATATTATTTTTATACAAAAAGATGCTATATGGCAGTGAAACTGTCCTACCTCTATAAGACTAATGTTGATAACCCTTAGTGAAATAAGCAAGTTACACGAAAAAATATATACATTTTAATTCTTTGTACATAAAGTTCAAAAATAGAGATAAATATGCAGTTTAGGAATAATTCTTTTTTTTCAATTAGGTCTTTTTTATTTTTGACCACGCCCATGGCATGCAAAAGTTCCCAGGCCAGCAATCAAACCTGAGCCATGGCAGTGACAATGCCAGATCTTTAACTGCTGGGCCACCAGGGAACTCCAGAAATAGTTCTTAAATAGTGAAATTATTCAGAAGTCAAAGTAAATGATTACTGTCATAATCAGGATCATGGTAACCAGGAGACATGTTTAGATAACGAAATTGGAAAGTTTCACAATAAAGTTTTCTGAGTTTGTTCTTAGTATTTCTTAAGTTGGAGGGTATGAGGGAGTTTATTTTACAATTTTTCTATATAGTCAATATTCTGTATGGTAGGTACAAGAGATAGTTCATTTAAAAAAAGATTCTATGGGAGCTCCCATTATGGCTCAGTGGAAATGAATCTGACTAGCATCCATGAGGACACAGGTTCAATCCCTGGCCTTGCTCAGTGGGTTAAGGATCCGGCATTGCCCTGAGTTGTGGTGTAGGTCACAGACACAGCTCGGATCTGACATTGCTGTGGTATAGGCTGGCAGCTACAGCTCCGACTGGACCCTTAGCCTGGGAACCTCCATATGCCACAGGTGCATCCCTAAAAAGACAAAAAGACAAAAAAATTTTTTTTTTTTTGAATTAAAAAAGAATCTAGGGTCCAGAGTGGTATTAAGAGAGTCTGAGCTGGAATCCCATCTTCTGGTTTTGCATCATACTCTTTTCCATTCCCCAAGCTGAACTCTCTGGGAGAACTTTCAACCACGCTAGTAGGGAATGTATTGGGGCAGCTGACTCTGAACCCCTGTTCAGAGAATAGCGGGTAGAGGACATCTGTTAAGATGGGATGGGGAGGGTTGAGAGCCACAAAAGTGCACTTGCTTCTGGATCTGCTTTGTGTACGCTTTGGCTAAGAAGGCAATCCTTGAAAGCCAGAGACATTATCCTACAGGCAACACAGAAGATCCAAGAACACACCTGAGATCAGCCTCCCCCCTTCCCTTCCACGTGTCTTCCTAGAGGGATGGGAAAAGGGTACCACAACTGCAACGTCCATTCTGATGCCCAAGCCCAGGTGTCTTTACTGCCCAGCTAGACAGCTTCTAAAAGTTTCTGTTGATGTTGTTCAGCCAAACATAGGATAGTTAGGTCTCTTTTGCTGTTAAATCTAAGTGAATCTCAAGAAAAACACAATGTCTGCTTTTGATTAGGATACATGCACTTCATGCAAATTTTGTCATAAGCATTATCTTTGTTTCCCTTAGGAAACTTGCTTTTTGAAAACTTTTCAGGGGTAGGGGATTTAGGTTTTATATGGAGAAATGGTCTTTAAACAAAGCAAAACTCAGCATATCCTGGCTTTGGGTCAGTATGAACACTACAGACCCAGAATTACTGCAGCAATTTCACATTACATTATTAGCGTTAGCATTCAATATGGTTCTGTTCAGGGAAGTAATTCAGCACTGTGCTAGTACTGATCCCCCCAAAAAAGCACAGTGGATGCATAATCGAACTATGTATCCATTGACCATGACCACCAGACTGTACCTTTTTTTGTGTAATTTCCACTTTTAAAGCCACCTATTTCCACTGGGTGTCTCACTATCACTTTAAATATGACTTGTCTCAAAGCAAGTATTGCTTCCTTCCCTCGAATTCCCTATTTCCTTTGAAAATCAATGTACCAACCAATCAGAATTCGATTCAATCTTCTAAATAACAAATTTTTGCAAGAGGCACCATGAATTTTCTGCTAAAGTATACATGATTTATAATGTTCTGTCAATTTCTGTTGTACAGCAAATTTGACCCAGTCATACATATATATATCCTTTTTCTCATACTATCCTCCATCATGTTCTATCCCAAGAGATTGGGTAGAATTCCCTGTGCTGTACAGCAGGACCTCATTGCTTATCCATTCTAAATGGAATAGTTTGCATCTACTAACCCCTGACTCCCAGTCCATGCCACTCCCTCCCTCTCCCTCTTGGCAACCACACGTTTCTTCTCCATGTCTGTGAGTCTATTTTGCTTTGTTTCCTTTCCCTTTTTTCTTTTGTTTTTTAATAAACTATAGTTGATTTACAATGTTCTGTCAATTTCTGATATACAGCAAAGTGACCCAGTTATACATATATATGCTTTCTTTTCCCCATATTATCTTATTTGTGGTCTATCACAAGTGGTTGGATATGGCATCATGATTTTTTTAATCAGCTTTGAAATCCAGTACATCCTTGACACCTCAGATCACACCTAAGCTCTGCTCACCCTCAGTCCTTCTTCTTGAGGTCTTTTGTTTATTTCTTCTGCTACTGTCACTGTTCCCTCCTGTCCCCTATTCCTGGGATTGGAAGCACTGCTGATAGGGTTTAAACAGCCATCAGAGCCTGGATGAGACCAGAGCTTCAATCTAGGTATAAAAAGGAGTTAACTAGGCAGAGGAGGAGTTGGGAAGAATGAAGCAGAAGAAACAGTGAAAACACAAGCCTTAAAGTGGAAATGGGTCTTCCCAGGAACTTTAAAAGCTAGTGATGGAAAGAATGAGTGAAGGGAAATATGATGTGAAGTAAATTAAAATGAAAAGAGACTGGAGTCAGATCATGCTGGATCTTGCATAACAGGTTAAGGATTTTTGTCTTTCCCTTAGAGTAATGGGTAAACTAGTGCTGTTGCACTGAAATATAATGAGATGGACACATGTAGATTTACATTTTCTAGTTGTCATATATCAAAAGGTAAAACATGGAAAAAATTAATATCAATACAATATTTTAGTTTTATCAAGGGTCCAGTGGCCATACTGGAATTTGCCAGGATGGAAACCAAAGAGTTTTAAGAGGAAAAGTGATGCAATTTGCACGTCCAAAAGTCGATTCAGGCTTCTGTGCAGAGAGTGGATTAGACTAGGTAAAGGGCAGATGAGAGACAATTAGAAGGCTACTGCAGGAGTCCAGGCAGCAGATGATGATGGCCATGTGAAGAGTAAGTGATGGTGGGATCGGAAAAGAAGAGATGCAAACAATACTCCAGAAAGAGGTTCCCATTTGTGGTTATGTAGTGCTATGTTACCTGGACCTATCCTTCTACTAAAAACAAACCAAAAAAGCTGGATAAATATGAAAACATTCTAAAGGCAATCAAAGAGCTGAAAAGATAGCAAAGACCCACCAAGCAAAAGCCTTGTACGAAAAAGCAGGAATCCAGGGAGGCAGAGAATAAGACTGGTAAAGACACTTTGCCAATCCAGGTTCACCTGGGCTCTGGTTTAATGGTGTCTCTGAGTGATGGGGGCCCTGGTCTTTTAAAGGATACCCTCCTCATACTGACCTTGGAGTCCCAAACACCTACGCCCTCAACTTCGGTGTGACTCAGAGCACTGTCTCCACCTGCTTGCCGTGAATTAAGATTACCTTGGCACTGAGCGAAAGAAGATTTTTTAAAAAGCTGTCCTTGAAAAGTTGTGGCCATTTTTTTCTGTCACATTTTTAACACAAGATTGGTACATGGACCCTCGTTCACTCAACTGGATATAAGATGGTTCAGAATTTCAGTGTTGCTAAGAACAAAGAAGAACCAAATGCAAATACTTCTCTATTCTAGTCCCAAAAGCCTGCCTCCAAGTGATACTTCAAGGACAATGAACAGTACAAGCATACAAAAAAAATCAAGCATACAAAAAAATGACAACCACTGTGAGAACCAAAAAAATGAAGAAAGAAAGAAAAAAAACTAAGAAAGAAACAGAAACAAGTTTTAAATATTAGAATTACCACCCTTACCACCTACAGATTATAAAACAACCACACTTACCATGTTTAAGCGAGCTTGAAAATATCTACAGGGAAAAGAAAATTACAAAAAGTAAACTAACAGATTTGAAAATAATAAAATATAGCTTTTGGAAATGAAAAATGAAACCATCTATTGAGTGTGCTTAGCAGCAGATTAGAAGCAGCTGAAGAGTGAAGGATTTACTTAGGCCAGAAGAATTCATCTGGAATGGAGCCCCCAGAAATAAACAGATGGAAAATCAAAGATTTGAGGGAGATAGAAAGCTAGGAAGAAAGGTTTAACATCCACAGTTAAAGCTCCAGAGGGAGGAGTTCCTGCTGTGGTGCAATGAGTGATGAATCTGAATCTGACAGCAGCGTCTCTGTTCGCTGCAGAGGCATGGGTTTGATCCCTAGCCTGGGAACTTCCATGTGCTGCAGGTCAGCCATTAAAAAAAAAAAAAAAAAAGTTCCAGGAGGAGAGATGAAGGGTGTATAGGCAATTTGTCAGTATTTTACGGCTGAGGACTTTCCAGACAGATGAGTCATAGCAGTTAAAGAAGCATAGCGAAGTCCAAGCATAATAAGGTCAACAACATGGAAGAGAGAAAAAAGTAGACAAGGGAAAAAAGGACAGACTGACAGGTACCTTCTCATTTAGGGATGACGGGAACCAGAAACTACTGCAGTGATCTGTTCAACATCTAAGAATATAGTTACTCACAAAAATATAATATATAGTACATATTAACATTAATAAATACAACTTTAAAATTAAATTAAAAATAAATAAATATAAAAAGAAGGTAATTTTTTAGATGAGAGCATTTATCAGCAACAGATTCATGAGAGGAAATTCTACAGGCAAAAAAAATCCAAAATGTTTACAGGGGTGGGGAAGGGATGGACTGGGGAGTTGGAGGTTAGCAGATGCAAACTATTACCAATAGAATGGATAAACAACAAAAGTCCTAGTCTATAGCACAGAGATATTCAATATCCTAAGATTAAACCATAATGGGAAAGAATATGAAAAAAAGAATGTATATATGCGTAACTGAATCACTTTGCAGTACAGCAGAAATTAGCACATTGTAAATCTACTAGACTTGGATAAAAAAATAAATAAGCAAATATGTCTTGAAAGCTGGCACTGAAAACTTGTGAGTAGAAGAGGAGAAATAGGGCTTCAAATGTACTGATGTACATGTAGTACTGAGGTCATGTAGTTAGGAACAATATTAAGTTGTTTTTCCAGATTTTGTCATGTTTGTATGATTTATCCCTTCTTTAAAATCTGATCTGAAAAGTGTTACAATTTCTCTTATCTAAACAAATATTTTTCTTACCTAAAAAAAAATGTGATTCAAAGGACAGAAGAGCAAAGAAATTTATAAATATACAAGCAAATCTGTGTGAACTTTAACCATATAAAACGATAATAATCATTGTAGGTTTTAGATTTCCTTTTTTCTTTCTTTCTTTTTTTTTTTTTTTTTTTTTTTGGTCACAGTCACACTTGGAAGTTCCCAGGCTAGGGGTCCAATCAGAGCTGCAGCTGCAGCCTACGCCACAGTCACGGCAACACTGGATCCAAGATGCATCCGCAACCTACACCACAGCTTGTGGTGATACCAGATTCCCAACCCACTGAGCGAGGCCAGGGATCGAACCTGCATCCTTGCAGATACTATGTCAGGTTCTTAACCCACTGAGCCACAAGGGGATTTTTAGATATCTTTGAGGTATGATGTGCAATTTCTATTCCTCCTTGCAGCCCTAAGAAAAAGTCTTCTGTGAAGATGCCTAAAACACTTTAATACCCTGTGTATCTATATATGTGTATGTGAACGAAAACAACTTTAGAAATGTGAATTTGGTCATCTTATCAAACTGGTATTTGAAGAAACGAATTCCAGTGTTAATTCTTTTGCAGTTGGTTTGAGACAAAACAAGTTCACACGTTAGGAAGGAAAATGTCTTAGGCAAAATCAGGTGAACTAATCAGAAGGGGATGGCTGAAGAATTCACACTATACCAATTCACTGACTAAAAAAATCTAATTTGAACACATAGCAAATTGTTAGAAGGAAACTTTTCTCTTCTTTGGCTGCCCGCCCGCATGGTTCCCAGCCAGGTATCAAATCCAAGCTGCATTTGAGACCAAAGCCACAGCTGTGGCAGTGCCAGATCCTTTAACCCACTGTGCTGGGCTCAGGGGTCGAACTTACAGCTCCAGCACTACAGAGATGCTGCCAATCCTGCTGCGCCACAGCGGGAACTCTGGAGGAAACATTTTTTGACTCCTCATCACTCATAAGAGACATTCTTACAGCTACAAACAGGTCAAGCAGAAGCTGGAAACTGTGTTCGTTCAGAAGAAAAGACAAGGCAACAATGTCCATGGGTTTGGGGAGAGAAAATAATCCCTGAGCTTTTCTATGAAAATTCACTCTTAGAGAACAAGAGCTTATTGATAAGGGCTCCAAAAGATTTGCTTAAATCCAGACATAATGTGGATGTTTGAAAGTTGGAACATATTTTAGCCTTCCAAAGGAGCCCAAAGCTGGGATGTGGTTTAGTTCTCTGCAAACCACCAGAGCAGGAGAGCTAGACTCGGGTCCTGCAGGTGTGCAAAGTAGAGACTTGGCAAGCAGTGCGTGTCGAGGTGTGTCCACACGTGTGAGGTGGTGATGGACCCCTGCCTTGTGGGGAGTCAGGCTATGGAAATGGAACAGTCTGATTTTGTCTTCCAGTCAGTGGTGAGAACTGGGGAAAGCTTTGAAGCAGAGATCCTGTGTGGGCTGGAGAGCAGCCTAGCGACAACAGTCAGAGCCTGGTGGTCTTCAGATACCCAAACTGCAGCCCTGAAATAAAGGAGACCTCCTCCTCTGCCTTGGGCATGTCTTCAGATGTGAGTTTGAAAATTCTGAGAAAGAGGTGCTCATGGAGGAAGGGAGGAAAGCACCCAATCCGTGATAAAGTCGGGCTCAGAAAGAAGGCATTTTTTGGGTCAGCTCCAGTTGGGGGAGGAAAGCAATGCTGCTGAGCTCTGTGTATTATGCAGAAAAGTCAAGAACCATATATCACAGGCACTAACTAAAACATTCGTATGATCTCTTACACCTTGCGGTTTCTGTGACTCGTGAGCATTTTTAGAACTGCATTTTTCTCTGGTTACCACGGCAGCATAACCAACTAGTTCAAACTCAGTGGCATAGAACAGCCATTGCGTTTCAAGTATGGTCTCTGCAGGCTGCATATGAGGACAAGACCCAGTGGAGGCGGCTGGTCTCTGCCACACAGTGACCGGGTCCTCAGCTGGGACGAATGAAGATGGAGGAAGCCTTGAAGATGGGAACTTAGACTCACCTGAGGGCTTCTGCACCCCCATGCCAGGTACCAGGTGGGGCACCTACACCCAGCCCCTCCATGTGGCTTGACATCCTTATTCAAAGCCACGGTACGTTTTGTTCCCAGTGACTCAGTGTACAAGGTGGCAACTGGGTCACTTCCTCTAGCCTTGTCTGGAAAGTCACGCAGTGTCACTTCTGCTGAGTTCTATTGGTCACAGGCATGTCGCGAGCCCACCCCCGTCACAAACAAGGACATAGACCCCACCCTCTGCTGAGAGGAGTTTCCAGGTCACCTTGTCATGGAAGGATGGAAGATGCATTTGAAAAATGTGATCTGATACCTTCATAGATTTCACCTACTGGCCAGCAGTGAAACCTTTGAAATAAATCACTCCTGTGTGGGAAAACATGCCTTTGGGGGAAACAAGGGAACTCATCCCCCAGGCCATCAGACCTCCTGCAGAGGATGATCAAGAAAGCTGCAGGGTTGGCCCTGCTGAAGAAGTGACTTTGAAAATGAGTACTAGGAAAGGAAAGCTTGTGACAGCCAGGCAGGTGCCACCTTACTGCCGCCCACCTTGTGACAGAGCAGAGGCCCCACCTGACTTTCTGAAGGACTAACTTCTGCTCCTCCATGCCGTCTGGAGACCCTTCAATGTCCCTCTAGTGGTCTTGACATCCTGACTAATAAACCCAGGGCATCTCTGAAAAATTAAAATCCATCTCTCGAAGTTGGCAGAGCTTGTTCGGCCGGAGTGCTGAGTGTTGTGATCCGGAGGGCTTTACCAGTCAAATTCTGGGAAATGGGGCTATGGGAGTCTCAAAGGTACAAGAGGCTGAAGTTCCTGTTGTGACTCAGTGGATTAAGAACCCAACTAGTATCCATGAGGATGCGGGTTTGATCCCTGGCCTCACTCAGCAAGTCAGGGATCCAGCATTGCTGTGAGCTGCAGTGTAGATCTCAGACACGGCTCAGATCCCGAGTTGCTGTGGCTGCGGTGTAGGCCAGAGGCTGCAGCTCTGATTTAACCCCTAGCCTGGGAACTTCCATATGCTTCAGATGCAGCCCTAAAAAGCAAACAAAACAAAACCAAAAAAACACTAAAATGTACAACAGGGAGGCTGAATGGAAGTAATGTCTAACTTTGTGACTTGGCATAGATTTCTACTAGTATAGAGTCCACAATGACTAGTATATCCACTCTTTTGTTTTAATTTTTAAAAGTTTTTATGGCTATGCCTGTGGCATATGGAAGGTCCCAGACCAGGGTTTGAATCAGAGCTGCAGGCCAACCCCACAGCCACGGCAACACTGGATCTGAGCTGCATCTGTGAACTACACTGCAGTTCGAGGCAATGCTGGATCCTTAATCCACTAAACAAGGCTAGGGATCAAATCGGCATCCTCAAAGAGACAATGTCGGGTCCTTAACCTGCTGAGTCACCATGGTAATTCTCTACATCTACTCTTTTATTTAATAAAAGGTCATTAAACTCGACACCACCCAGTCTCCGGCTCCCTCCCTCCTGCCCCATTTCTTATAAACGCTCTCTTTTTCCAGAATCCCTTTTGTTTTCCACTGAAGTAAGAATTAGGGAAATTGCTACTCAGCTGTTTCTCTCTCTGGTAAACAGATCACACACCCTTTTCCCTCTTACTTATTTTTAATGCTCCTGATAGAGGAAGTTAAAAAGCTGCCCAGGGAGTTCCTGTCGTGGCGCAGTGGTTAACGAATCCGACTAGGAACCATGAGGTTGCGGGTTCCGTCCCTGCCCTTGCTCAGTGGGTTAACAATCCGGCGTTGCCTGTGAGCTGTGGTGTAGGTTGCAGACGCGGCTCGGATCCCGCGTTGCTGTGGCTCTGGCGTAGGCCGGTGGCTACAGCTCGGATTCAACCCCTAGCCTGGGAACCTCCATATGCCGCGGGAGTGGCCCAAGAAATAGCAGCAACAACAACAAAAAAGACAAAAAAAATAAAAAATAAAAAATAAAAAAAAATAAAAAGCTGCCCAGGCACTGGAGAGAAATGCACTCATCAGAATAATGTGTAACCAGCTGCAAAAAAGGGTGGGCCCCTTAACTGGCCATGCCTGTGATAAACTCATTCCTGCGCTGGCCACAGAAAAGGAGAACTGGGGAAACTAAGGTCACACATCTCTTGGGGCCAAGATCATTACTGGAAGAAGCAGGTACAAGCAGTTCTGTGTGGCCCCATCCCCTTCTTGAAAGCTTCTGGCAAGATCTCAACCTGCAAAGAAACTTCAGACTATGAAAAGAGGAAACTGCCCTCATCCTCATCATAAGAAAATATAAAGGACAGGAATTCCCGTCGTGGCACAATGGTTAATGAATCTTACTAGAGACCATGAGGTTGCAGGTTTGATCCCTGGCCTTGCTCAATGGGTTAAGGATCCGGCATTGCCATGAGCTGCCGTGTAGGTGGCAGATGTGGCTCAGATCCCTCATTGCTGTGGCTGTGGTGTAGGCCGGCGGCTATAGCTCCGATTCGACCCCTAGCCTGGGAACCTCCATACGCTGTGGAAGCGGCCCTAGAAAAGGCAAAAAAAAAAAAAAGAAAAAGAAGAAAAGAAAAGAAAAGAAGGACAAAAGCACAAGAATATTCCTCCACACTGACATATTTTCCAAGAGTGTGAACACGAGTTACCTAGGAAAAAAGCTGACACAGCAGCGCCACCTGATGGATGTTGCCCAACCTCCAGCCCTTTGCTTCCCAAGCATCACCCTTAGCCTTCAGGAGGAACCCCTACCGTGCATTTGTCCCAAGGTTCTGGTGATATCCTGGATGGAGAGTGTCAGTCGCTGCAGGGCTTGGAGCAGGCAGTCCGGGCTGGGCTTCAAGAGGGCATTCACTGCCTGAACAAGGGCCTGGGGATGAGATTTTTGTCACTCAATTCATTAGGGTCACTTAGGGTCTACAGAGGAGGAGTGATGCTGAGCACAACCTGCGAGGCTCCTGGGCACACAAGCCTTTCTGTGTCCGCCCATTTCTGGTTTTTATCGAATAAGCTTCTGCTTCCATGACCTTCCCAGCGTTCCAAAGGGAGGTTCAGACAGTTGCAAACCGGGGAAGGGAGGGGATGCAGAAACCAGGGAGGAACAGTCTAGAGACAATGGTGCAGCCTTGGGGCAGGGTCCTGGTCCCTCTTCAAGGAATGTACATAACTATATCTTTGAGGGGAGGACCACCAGAACCAATGCTGGGGCCACTAAACACCAACTCTAGGAGTTCCCACCGTGGCTCAGTGGTTAAGGAATCCGACTAGGAACCATGAGGTTGTGGGTTCAATCCCTGGCCTTGCTCAGTGGGTTAAGGATCTGGCATTGCCGTGAGCTGTGGTGTAGGTCGCAGACGCAGCTCAGATCCCACGTTGCTGTGGCTCTGGTGAAGGCCAGCGGCTGCAGCTCCAATTAGACCCCTAGCCTGAGAACCTCCATATGCCGTGGGGGCAGCCCCAGAAAAGGCAAAAAGACAAAAAAAAAAAAAAAAAAAACTCTAAAGAAGAATGAAAGCTTGCCTCTCTATACCCATCCTTTTCTGTGGCCCTACTTTTCACTCCCAAACTATAAAACTGTAACCGAGCTAGTGCCCAGTGGGGCTCCTAGGCACACAAGCCTTTCTATATCCTCCATTTCTTGTTTTTAGGGAATAAGCCTCAGCCTCCAGGACCTTCCCTGAGTTCCAAAGGGCAGTTGCTCATCAGAAAAGAGAGGGGATGCAGAGACCAGGCAGGAGCAGTCTAGAGGCAAGAGTGCAGCCTTGGGGCAGGGTCCTGGTTCCTCCTCAAGGAATACATACGCATAACAATATCTTTGAGCCTTTCTGCAGAACTAAACCCCTAGCAAAGGGAAGAACTACTTGATGAAGGCTCCTTCATTCTGGGATGAAGGAGGGCCACCAGAACCTGTTCTAGTGCCACTAAACACCAGCTTTGAGAAACAGGGCAAGCCTTGCCTCTATTCTGATCCTTATCTACAGCTCTGATCCTTATTCCACTCCCCAAAGTATAAAACCACCTCCTAAGCCCTTCCAAAGGGGGCACAGTCTTTAAGTCATTACCCTGCTGTGGTCCCCTTTGCCTGGCAAAGCAATAAAAGCTATCTTTTTCTCTCTACCCACAACCCTGTCTCTGTGTTTCAATTCAGCACTGGCAGACAGAGGCTGGATTTTGGCAAGAAAAGCACTTCCTAATCTCTTCCCAGAGAAAGCACATTCTTTAGGGCATTATTTTGCTGTGGATTTCTTTGCCTGGCAAAGCAAGAAAGCGATTTTTTTCTCCTTCCTCCAAAATACCATCTCAGTGTTTCTATTCAGCACTAGTGAAAAGAACTAGTTTTGGCTACGGGGTGAGCATCCCAGCGGGGGACGTCTAGGAAGGGCAGCTCTCTACCTGCTGGACCCCCTGGCAGGGCTCCCCTGGGAGTGCCATGAGCCCAGATTTACTGTGACTGCTTCCTAAAGGGACAATCTCTGGTCACCTTGCAGGAAGAATTCTAACTCCAGTATCTTTAGGCAAGGCAAAAAACAAAACAATCCTCTAGCTGATCACTGCAGCATGACAATTTTTTTCTTGTTGTCGTTGTTTGTTTTATATGTGACCTTTCTAGTACCTGCCTGGCCCCTGAAAGAATTCAAGTTTATAAGCCCCCAGGGCCAGATACTCTCAAAGAAGTTTCATTGTTTGTTTTTATTTGTTTGTTTGTTTTTTGCTTTTTAGCACAGCACCCCAGGCCTATGGAGGTTCCCAGGCTGGGGGTCGAATCGGAGCTGTAGCTGCTGGCCTACACCAGAGCCACAGCAATGCGGGATCTGAGCTGCGTCTGCAACCTACACCACAGCTCATGGCAATGCAGGGTCCTTAACCCACTGAGCAAGGCCAGGGATCAAACCTGCAATCTCAAGGATGCTAGTCAGGTTCGCTAACCACTGAGCCATGACGGGAACTCCAGAAGGTTCATTGTTCCCCAGAGTCTTTGCATGGCAATTCCCTCTGCCAGAAACAAGCCCTCCACTTCCTCTCTCTTTCTGTCTCTTTCTCTCTGTTTTTCTCTTAATCTCTCTCTCTCTTTCTTTCTTTCTCTCTTTGTCTGTCTCTGTGTCTCCCTCTCTGTTTCTGTCTGTCTTTCTTTTTCTCTCTGTTTCTCTCTTTATCTGTACCTCTGTCTCTCTCTCTGTCTTTGTCTGTCACTCTGTCTCTCTCTCTGTCTTTGTCTGTCACTCTCTGTCTCTCTTTTTCTTTCTCTGTGTCTCTGTCTCTCTCTCTCTTTATGTCTATGTCTGTCTGTTTCTCTCTCCCTAGCTCTCTCTCCCTCTACATTTCTCAGGTTTTAACTTTATGAGTTGCCATATCCCTTAGAAACCTCTGCCTGATGCTTCAAAACTAGATTAGGTTTCAGAGGTCTTTTCAGGAAACACTGCCCTTTTTTCTTGTCACCCTAGACATCAATCCATCTTCCTCCCCTGGCTGGTGAGCCTCTGTGGAGGCTGGAACAACGTCTCTCTTCTTCCCCCAGGCAGCACATTGCCTAGGACACTGCTCTTTGTTAAACAGGTATAGCCAAGCATGACCTTGGGAGGCCTTCCCAGAGTGGACCCCCACCTGCCTTTTTATCTATAGAAAACCTTTAGCCAAAGAACCAACTGAATCAGAGAAGTGAGAAAACACAAAGAAAAGGGAGTTTCCACTGTGGCTTGGTGGTAACAAACACAACTAGTATCCCCAAGAAGGTGGGTTTGATCCCTGCCCGCACTCAGTGGGTTAAGGATCTGGCTTGGCTGTGAGCTCTCATGTAGATCACGGATTTGGGCTCGGATCCCATGTTGCTGTGGCTGTGGCATAAGCCAGAGGCTACACCTCTGATTTGATCCCTAACCTGGAAACTTCTATATGTTGCAGGTGCAGCCCTAAGAAGACAAAAAAAAAAAAAAAGGAAAACAAAACAATAATAATAATTCAGCCCTTCAACAAAATCAAGGACTTTCTATTCTTCAAAGACTATAGATAATATTCTGAGCCACGTCCTTGGAGCTGTTTTGCAGGTGCTGAAGCCCCCACTGTGTGGAAGAAGCCAACTGTGTGCTGCCCACAAGCACATGGACCCCAGATCAGTTGGAACCAGAAGGTTGATGACACTGACACGATGACCTCACCAACAACCAATCAGGAAAGTGTCCATGAGCTGATCACGCCCTGCTCTTCAAACACTGTGAGACTTCTCACTACCCCCTCCAAGGCGGGCACTGTCCTTGATGCGCTAGCCTGCTATGTTCCCCTCTTTGCCTGGCAATTAAAGCTGTTTTTTCTGTAGTTCCTCCAACTCTGTCTGTGCTTTTCTACTTGACATCAGTGAACATAAGCAGCTGAGATTTCGGCGACATGGGCACCCGGTCGAGTCCACATTTCCCAGCTGTTGAGCAAAGGAAGACCTCTCTGATGGCTAGAACTGAGATCACTTTGCTCAAGTAACCAAATAAGCCAAAGCCTATGCTTGTCTCTGCTGACTAATTCACCACAGGGAAAGAGAAATCCAGACTGATTTCTCATTTAGAGGAAAAAAAAAAAAAGTGTCGTGCATGAGAAGGTACCTTAATCCCGGGTACCGCTGCTTTCTCCACCAAAACAGTCACCAGTATAAAACCACGGATGCTTTCTCCCCCAGGAAAGGAGACAATGGGGTCCAGGTTCCTTGGAAGGGAGAGAGATTTGAACACAGTGAGTACATGGAGTCCAGCAGTGGTCTTGACAAATCAAGTACAAGGTTGAAACAGTGGACCAAGTTCTCTCTACAGAGCGGCTGGAGGCTGACATCTGAGCATCCTTTCAGCATTCTTGGGGAAGGAAGGAGATAGATCTGCTCCCGCCCAGGTTCACCCAACTGGAGTGTGGGACGTTAAGCCCCAGCTAAGATAAGAATTATCAGACCCTTGGCGTTCTTGGTGGTTCAGTGGAAATGAATCTGACTAGTATCCATGAGGGTGTAAGTTCAATCCCTGGCCTTGCTCAGTGGGTTAAGGATAAGGCATTGCCGTGAGGTGTGATGTAGGTCACAGATGCAGCTCAGATCTGGTGTTGCTGTGGCTGTGGTGTAGGCCAGCGGCTGCACCTCCGATTTGATCCCAAGCATATGGCACATCTCCATATGCCAAGGGTGAGACCCTAAATAGACCAAAAAAAAAAAAAAAAAAAGAATTACCAGACCCTTTTCATCCTATCCATCTCACTATGGTTGTTACAATGTTCCTAAGGCCCTCCCCACCCCAGCAATTTGGCCTATTCCTTCCTGCCCCCTACTAGGAAAGGTATGTGGCCCACTCCTTACCCCACTCCTTACCAGACTCGTAACCCCACTCCTATAGGGGCAATATATGCCCTACATTGCCAGCAAGTGTATCAGAAGACCTCATCCTTCCCTAGCCAATCAGCAGGTCCACAGGTGGATGGCAAGCCTTCTCCTTGCCCTCCTCTGCCTCTGGGCTATAAAAACAGACACAACCATGTGCCGAGAGTTGGCTCTCCCTGATTATCAGGAAGTCGGTGTGCTGTGTTAACAGAGTCTCTTATTTCAATAAACTTGTCTTTTCTACACCTTGCTTTGAATCTGGAAAATTCTTTTTCCACCTGCGTGCAGAGATCCCAACATTGAGGACCCTCAAAGTCTGGCATGACCCTGGTGGTCCCAGGCCATCCCCATCATGGGACCCCTGAAGCCCAAGTGGACAGCTCAGGTTGATTATTCACTTGACTCATCTAGGGCCCATCACGCCATCCGTGTGTCAGGAGCATAGTGTCTAATTCTAATCCCAGGCTCCTTTTTCACAGACATAAAACTATGGCCCAAAGAAGCAAAATAGTCTCCTCAAGCTCATCCAGCTGCTTAGTCCCAGGACCTAGTCAAGAACAGTTTCATAACTCAGGCAAGTGCTTTTTCTGGTGGTGGTGGGGGGTGGGGGCAGTGCTTACTTGCTGCATATGGAAGTTCCCAGGCTAGGGGTTGAATAGGAGCTGCAGCTGCTGGCTTACACCACAACCACAGCAATGCCAGATCTGAGCAGCATCTGCAACTTACAGTGGAGCTCACGGCAATGCTGGATCCTTAACCCACTGAGCAAGGCCAGGGATCGAACCCACATCCTCATGGATACTAGCTGGGTTCTTAACCCATGAGTTCAAGTGTTCTTTCCAATCAGTGATTTTTTTTTTCTTTCAAATGCTGTATTATGACAATGAAAGCTGAAGCCCACTGTAGAGGGATTTTTTTTTTTTTTAATGGCTGCATCGACAGTATATGTAAGTTCCTGGGCTAGAGATCAAATCTGAGCCACAGATGTCCCCTATGCCACAGCTCTGGCCATGCCAGATCATTTTTAACCCAAGGCACTGGGCAGGGAATTGAACCCAGGCCTCTGAAGTAACCTGAGCTGCTACAGTCAGATTCTTATCCCATAGCACCACAGTGGGAACTCCTATTATGGATTCATCCCAGATGTGGATCAAGTCTACAAAACATAAAAAAAAATTTCATAAATCCCTTCAGCCTCTAACATTTTAAGTATACAAAGAAATGGAAAAAAAAAAAAAGAAAGAAAGAACGAAAAGAAAACAAAGTCAAGGTCTCCATTGTTCCAACAGCATCATACTAGTGAGGGAAATGGGGTCTTTACCCCTTGTCCTTCTATCCCCCAAGCTATAGCTCTTTCTGAGCCCCTTTATTGAGCTAAGGTTTGGTGATGAGAAAGGAAATGTCAGCTTAGAGGGTAATTTTGCTCTCTGGGGAAAGAAGAACCTAAGAATCTCTGGACCAGCCTTGCTCTACCAGGCCCAGTCTCTATAACATTGCAGAAGAATTCTTCTGTAGTTGTAGCAACTACTGCCTTGCAATTTGGCCTTTCATAGAAGTTAATGGTGAGACTAGAGATTGTTTTCAGGTCATTAGACCTCAAAGAATCACAAAGAATTAGAGAACTGGTAAATTTCAGTTTTTGTTGTTGTTTGTTTTCTGTTCTTGCATTTCATTTTACTTGTTTTATTAAGAAAATTAACACCTTGGAGTTCCCATTGTGGCTCAGTGGGTTAAGGACCCAATGCTATCTCTGTGATGATGGAGGTTCAATCCCTCGCCTTGCTAATGGATTAAGGATCCAGCATTGCTGCAAGCTGCAACACAGTTCACAGATGCAGCTCAGATCCAGTGTTGCTGTGGCCGTGGCCTAGGCCAGCAGCTACAGCTCTGATCCCACTCCTAGCCTGGGGACTTCCAGATGCCACCAGGGCAGCCAAAAAAAAGAAAAAAAAAAGAAAGACAATTAATGCCTTAATCTCTACATAGCAGAATCAACTACTGTTAACTTTGGGGCTGTCAATTTGGAGCACATTTGCTTATAGTCTTGTTTTCATGCTTTTTTTTTTTAGGGTTTATATACTACACATATGGCTTTGTATGCTTTCTTTTTTGTTTTACTGTAAGCTTTGATAGCTGGCCTGGATCCTAAAGTGAGTGAAGGATTTCTGAGAACTTACCTTATTTCCAGGGGTCTAGTCCAGTTTCAGTTATCGATGAAAGAAAAAAAAAAAAAAAAGAAAAGAGCCAATCAGTGTGCAAACCTAACATGCCTTCTGGGGTCACATGCACCCAGGCATGCACAGCTCTTTGTAAATGCACATGCAGACACAAAGACACACAAACATACACACACACACACACCCATGCACAGTTTCAATGTTGCAGGCTGTGGCTAGACTACGGACCTGAGGGGAGCTGAATAAGGTCCCCCCAAATGTGCCATTTTGGCTTATTGATCATTTTGAATGAAAGGTAGTTGAGAAACAGCAGGAGCAAGAGGGAGGCTCTGACCTCCCCTGTGACCCTGAAGGTCGGAAATAAGTCTCCCACAGGAAAGCACTCTTCCAGTATCAGGAGATAGAGAGACAGCCTTACCACCAGAGGGAGGAATTCAGAGCTGAGAAGTGTGTATAAGAAAGCCTTGTTACTTCTTTACAAATTAGCCACCCCAAGCCCAAACCCCTTTGTCTTGTCTATTCTCCACAAATGTATTGCTTCCTTTTTTTTTTTTTTTTTTTTGTCAAGGCCAGGGGTCAAACCTGAATCCTCATGGATACCAGTCAGGTTCTTAACCCACTGAGCCACAAGGGGAATTCCCAGCATGAAGGTTTTTTTTTTGGCCTTTTGTCTTTTTAGGGCCGCACCTGAGGCATATGGAGGTTCCCAGGCTAGGGGTCAAATTAGAGCTACAGATGCCAGCCTATACCACAGCTACAGCAACGCCCGATCCTTAACCCACTGAGTGAGGCCAGGGATCGAACCCACAACCTCATGGTTCCTAGTCAGATTTGTTTCCAATGCACCCCGACAGGAACTCCCAGCATGAAGTTTTAAAGTGGGAATTAGGCACTTGAAAGCATAACCCCCATTCATTTATACATACGAGTGAACCATATGTTTTTGGATAGAATGACATCTGTTTTTCTCCTGCTAAGCTGTCTTATGTCTATTTAATTATTAGACCAGCTGAGGAACCTCAATATGAAGGGAAATGTTTTCCTCCATGACAAAGAATGAGCTAGATCTCAACTTATCCATCAGCCCTAGAACATTTAGCCTGTGGCCACCCTGACATGTTATCATACTCCTTTTATGTATTTGTAGTGACTTGCTCCAGTGGATTCAGGGGGTGTTCAAAGTCATAAAGACTGTTGTGGGACTCCAAGGCCTCTCCCAAGAGATAAATTCAAAGAGCTGCTGGCTGGGATAAAAACAAAAACAAAAACAAAAAAAACCAAACCCTTACCATGGCCCCTTCTGTCCCACTGCAATTGTAACAGAGTTCTTGAGCCCTTCGTAATCAACCTGGCCTGCTCCTTTCTGACTCTACTAGGAAAAGTATGTGACCCACTCCTCACCTCACCCCTCTAGGGGCCTTATACTCCCACACCTGACCAGCAAGTGTATCCTAAGACCTCCCCTCTTTCTTTTGTGCCTGGGCTATAAAAACAAAAAGGACATTGAGCTCAGGGTCTGCTTACCCTAATCAGGAAGTCATCCCACTCTTATCTCAATAAATTTATCTTTCTTTTCACCCCACTGTGAGTCTGGAAATTCTTTTTTCAACCCGTGCACAGACCACAACAACTGTGATTTATCGAACGTGTGTTCAAGTTCACCCCTTCTTTGGAATTGTAAATCAGGTAATAAATATGAATATCTCTAACCACAAAATAGCTGAAAAGTCCTGGGCTTTTCTTATAAGGTTAAAAGTCTCAAGACTCTCCCTTACTCGGTGTTAATCTGATCAAACCCCAAGCTCCCTCTCCCTGACTTACTTTTCCGGATTCCTTGCAGCCCAGTTGGCCAGCACCAAGTCTGCATGAACCAGGATAGGGGGGAGCCCCAAGTTCCTGGAAACCTCCACAAATGGAAGGGCAAGGTTTCTTGGCAGAACCTTTCAGATGTAAATCCAGACAGTTAGTATATTCTATAAAGAATGCATCAGAGAACTTAATCATGGCTGTCTTTGGTAAAGAAATGAAATTATGAAATTATGTGAGTGATTCATGTACACACACACCTTGTTCTCATGTTCATTCTGTTAAAAACCTGGGGATGTTGTTCATGAGGATGGTTTGAAGTATAAGAGAAAATTACAGGAGTTCCCGTCCTGGCGCAGTGGTTAACGAATCTGACTAGGAACCATGAGGTTGCGGGTTCAGTCCCTGCCCTTGCTCAGTGGGTTAACGATCTGGCGTTGCCGTGAGCTGTGGTGTAGGTTGCAGATGCGGCTTGGATCCCGTGTTGCTGTGGCTCTGGCGTAGGCCGGTGGCTACAGCTCCGATGATACCCCTAGCCTGGGAACCTCCATATGGCGTGGGAGCAGCCCAAAGAAGTAGCAGAAAGACAAAAAAAAAGAGAGAGAGAGAGAGAGAAAATTACAAAACTGGGAGTTCCTGTCATGGCTCAGAAGAAGTGAATCTGACTAGTATCCATGAGGACGCAGGTTCGATCCCTGCCCTTGCTCAGTGGGTTAAGGATCCGGTGTTGCTGTGAGCTGTGGTGTAGGCTGCAGACGAGGCTCAGATCCTGAATTGCTGTGTCTCTGGCGTAGGATGGCAGCTTCAGCTCCAATCTGACCCCTAGCCTAGGAACTTCCACATGCCTTGGGTGTGGCCCTAAAAAGACAAAAAAAAATTATGAAATTGGAACCCACACACACAGAGATAGAATACAAAAAAATCTCTGAAAACTGTGCAAAAATGGACATTACAAAATATTTAAGCATAAATTGGGGCTGAGGTAACTAGTAGTGGGAAAAAAATCTTTCTATACACACATACACACATACACACACACACACACATCCAGATAGATAGATACAGATATCTATATATATTTGTGTTTGTGTGTGTAGTCATATTTTTAGGAGTGTGTGTGTGTGTGTGTGTGTGTGCACATGCACACGCACACAGGCAAATCAGGGAGAGGAATGGGAAGAATAGGACACTAATTCAAATCCAATAACAACTTCAAATAAATCATCTCAAATCAGTTTCTTCTAAACCCCTGAGTTATCTGAAGAAAACTCAGAGCCCTACCTGCTTACAAATCCAGAAAAAAACTACTCAGATCCATGGGAGTGGGGATGGGGGGCTTAAACCACATACAAGGCTAAATTCATCTAGATCCAGGATCATCCTTATGCTTCCTACCTCCCACTTCCCTTTGAGTAGAAATATCTACTCAAAGAAGTCTAGCTCCTGCCTCTGTTTTCCCTTAAGCTTGGGACAAAGCAGTTTCTTAGTTAGAAAACAATAAAGAGCCCTAAAGAGTTTTCAAATTCAAACTTAAAGCCAATCCTTGGAAGGAAGAGGGTGAGGAGAGCAGTGCAGAAGTGAGGGGACTGCTTAGTGGG
This sequence comes from Phacochoerus africanus, assembly GCF_016906955.1. Classification (NCBI taxonomy): domain Eukaryota; kingdom Metazoa; phylum Chordata; class Mammalia; order Artiodactyla; family Suidae; genus Phacochoerus; species Phacochoerus africanus. The sequence goes on from NC_062546.1 coordinate 54,379,762, forward strand.
AACGATAGAGGAGGAGGTACCCAGAAAGTAAGGAGTGCCCCAAGGAGGGGGGGTGGGAGAGGAGGGGGGATACCCTGGTGGCCTGGAAGGATGCAGGCACATCTGGAGTCTTCCTCTCCTGTCGCCTGCCCTATCCCTACCTCTGATTGAGGATTATGATTCTGAGAGCAGAAGGGGAGGGAAACTCAATGGGATGTTCTACCGCATGCCTGGATTTCAAACTTTCCAAAACAGACATGGTGGGCATGGTGGGCTTCAAGTCCCCTTCAAGGAGAGACAACTCGAAGCCTCTGGCCAAGACAAGAATGACCAGACCCTTATCATCCCACCTGTCTCATCTTAATGCCCCCTCCCCCACCTTGAACAACCTGCCCCGCTACTTCCTGCCCCTACTAGGAAAGGTATGTGGCCCACTCTGCACCCCACCCCTATGGGGGCCTTATATGCCCCCAACCAACCAGCAAAAGTATCCTAAGATTACTTTTCCCCCAACCAATCAGCAGGTCAGCAGGTGTATCGTAAGGCCTCTCTTCTCCCTGGGCTATGAAAACAGACATGATCACATGGCCAGGGTCAGCTCTCCCTGGTCATCAGGAAGCCATCCTGCTGCACTTGCAGCCTCTCTCGTCTCAATCAATGAACTCTACTTTCTTTCCATCTCACCATGCTCAATAAACTCTTCTTTCTTTTCACCCTGAAAGGAGTCCTGAGACTCTTCTCCCCATGTGCACAGACCATGACAAAACACATGATTCTTTTTTTCTTTTTTTTTGGAGGGGGGAGTGGGCAAGTCCACGGCGTGCAGAAATTCCCGGGCCAGGGATCAAACCTGCACCACAGCAGTGACAACACTGGGTTCTTAACTTACTGTGCTACAAGGGAACTCCAACACATGATTTTTTTTTATAGTTAGACATCCTGATATTCGAAAAGTCTGAAAAGGGGCAGCAGGGGATGTAGGGGGAAGCCTGGGCATGGCAGGGGGAACAGGCAGCTCCAGGCTCAGGAGGCAGTGGACTCCATGGCAAAGAGCCATTTGCAGCAACATGGATGGACCTTGAGATGATTGTACTAAGTGAAGTCAGTCAGACAAAGATAAATATCATATGGGATGACTAATATGTGGAATATAATATAATAAAAATGACACAAATGAACTTATTTACAAGACAGAATCACAGATTTTTTTTTCTTTTTAGGGCTGCACCCACGGCACATGGAGGTCCTCAGGCTAGGGGTCTAATCAGAGCTATAGCTGCTGGCCTACACCACAGCCACAGCAACACCAGATCAAAGCCACATCTGCGACCTACACCAGAGCTCACAGCCACACCAGATCCTTAATCCACTGAGCAAGGCCAGGGATCGAACCCGCAACTTCATGGCTCCCAGTCAGATTAGTTTCCACTGTGCCATGATGGGAACTCCCTAGACTCACAGGTTTTAAAACCAGACTTGTGGTTACCAAAGAGGAAAACACTGGGGGAAGGGATAAATTAAGAGGTTGGGATTAGCATATACACACTGCTATATACAAAATAGGTAAGTAACAAGGTCCCACTGTATAGCATGGGGAAATTCTACTCAATATTCTGTAATAACCTATACGGGAAAAGAATCTGAAAAGAAATTGATATGTGTACACATTTAACTGATTCGCTTTGCAGTACACCTGAAAATAACACAATATTGTAAATAAGTGTTACAATTTATTGTAAATTAAATTAAATTAAAAAAAATTAAAATTAAATTTAAAAAATTAAAATTAAAATTAAATTTAAAAATTAAAAATTAAATAATTAAATAATTTTAAAAATTAAAATTAAAAAAAAAAAGACTTGTGACGGTCTGGAGAGAAAGAACATCAAGAAGTTGCCAGGGCCTCCTGGCTGTTGTGAGGACACCCAGGGGTCCATGCAGTCACTGGAACTCAAAGATCTCATGTCCCAAGGTTCAGAGCAAAACTGTAAATGTTATGCAAAGATTCAAAAGGGATTTACATGAATTATTAAGAGACAGACCCATACTGGTAGATAGTAAACAACATGAAAAACAAAAATAAGACTGGTGTTATAACATGCAACGTGTACCTCTGACGTGATAGCAAAAGATCTGTGTTGTGGCCTTGAAATTTCCACAAACTTGCTATCTGACCTTGGGCGAGCAATTTAACTTCTGTTACACGCCTCCCCCCGCCCCCCCCCCCCCCGTTGTCTGCAAAATGGGCAGAGCGTGGCCATACTTACCTTCAGGGATGGTGAACACTGACTGTGATTATAGATGTGTAGAAGAGCACAAAATGCTGTTAAAAGGAAGCTATTATATTTTTTATGACATCTCAGGACTTGCCTTCAAATTGGAGACTTCAATATTCTTGGAGGAGAGTGGGTACCAAATAAAAATTGAAAAAAAAAAAGATCAAAAACTTGATGAAAGGGCTACAGGTTCTAAAGAAAAGTAACCCTTGGCCAGAAGGTAGAAACATCTTTCATGTCAATGAACCCTTTGCCCTTCCTTCAATTCATATCCCCCAGGAGGGAGGAAACCCAGAAGGGACCCATTTTCAGGAAAAATAGTAGAGCAAGCACACCCCGGGTGCAGCAGACCTGCTGGATGACAAAACAGGCGTCCCTCTGCCCCTACCTCTTTGGGCTGCGTCTCTCCTTCCTGCCAGACATACCCCATGGTGATAAAGCTCAGGATCAGGTGGGCCAGGTGCTGCTCCTTGTAACCTGTGAGGAACTGGCAGTTCAAGAGGGGCATCTGTTCAAGAGAATTGCCAGATATTACCAGTTGCAGGAGTGGGATAGACATAGGGCTGCTGTGGCTTGAAGGGGTCTTTGGGTGTAAAAGATGGGCTATGTTTCTTTGAAGGGCCTGAGTCTCTGCACACACCCATTCCTCCTCTGATCTTAAGATGCTGCCGTATAGAAGGCATTTCAGATGATTTTGCTCACGAAGTGCCCCGAATTGTCCCCCTGATTGTGCTGGACTCTGGTCACCATCACTGAAATGACAGCTTTGTTAGAGCGTTGTAGAATAACTAAGTCCCAAGATTGCTATCATTTACTGAAGGGCCGTCTCCCAGGGCAATCTTTACAATCCTGCCTTAGGAAAGCACCTCTGCTAACTGGTCCATTTACCCCGAATAATAGCCCTGTAGCTGTGGGGATTACTCTCTTTGTTTTCTTCATAGGTAAAGAGACCCAGTGGAGTCTAGGAATGTGATCTGATACCTAGCTGAGCTGGAGTGAGGGTGGGGTCAGTTCAGTCCCGTCCAAACACGTCCAGTCCAAACACGTCCAGTCCAAACACTTCCCATGACCTTGGCTGGGTCTTTTCACCTCTCCACGTCTGCTTCCTCCTTGTTCAAGATGACTCTTCGGGAGGTTTAAAGGTGATGTTATGGAAGGCAAAACCTTGTACGCAAGTGAGTTACTACCCACAGCGCTACCCAAGCAAAAATGACTGTTTCTCAGTTTTGCCGGAGTGGGCCTGGCGGGTCTTGGTTGCCATCAACAGCCTCTGAGATCCAGCTTCCTTGCACATCCTCCTAGAGTTTCCTCCGTCCCCAATCCCTTCCCCAGCGCTAGACACAGTCTGATGTGGATCTTCCCAGGTGACGCTGTCCCGGGTCCGAAGCGCCAGAAGGGGCAGCGGTGGACGTCGCGGGTTATCTCTTTAAGCTCCTAGATGAAGGATGGGCTGGGACCGGGCCAGGCAGCTGGAGCCTCAGCCTTCGCGATGGACTCCTTCCTCCGCTGTCCCCTAGGGGGCAGCATCTCCGTGTCTGTCCGCACTTTGCCAGACTTTGGCCCTAAAAATGGACTCGAGATAGAATCTAGAAAGGGGTGGGTGTGTGTGTGTGTGTGTGTGTGTGTGTGTGTGCGCGCGTGCGCGGCATAACGCTAAAAGTTTCCAACGCAGGGCGGTAATCTGTCTTCCCCCAAACCCACAGGCCAAAACTGAGAGTCTGAAAAAGATCTTTACATAGGGGCACAGAGCCAAGAGGGACTGAGCCAGGGGGTTACTTCAGTTCTGCAGACTGCAGCCCTGCTCTCTGAAGGCAGCCCTGCCCAGTATAAATGAGAGCCATGTGTGTAATTTTGCATTTTCTGTCAGCCAGATTTTGAGTAGAAAAAACAACAAAAACCCCAAGAAACAGATAGACTTAGTTTTAATAACATTTGATCTAGGATAATATAAGCAAAATATTATCAACATATAATAAGTATTAAAAATATCAAGATAGGGAGTTCCCAGAGTGGCTTAGCAGAAAGGAATCTGACTAGCATCCATGAAGATGCAGGTTCAATCCCTGGCCTTTCTCAGTGGGTTAAGGATCCAGAGCCTCTGTGAGCTGTGGTGTAGGTTGCAGAGGCAGTTTGGATCCCTCATTGCTGTGATTGTGGCTGTGGCCCACAGCTGTAGCTCCATTTCGACCCCTAGCCTGGGAACCTCCATATGCTGTGGATGTGGCCCTAAAAAGACCAAAAACAAAAAACAAAGCAAAAAAACTTTGAAAAAAACCATATTAAGATAGTTTACACTCTCTTTTTATAGTGAGTCTTCAAACTTCAGTGAATATCTTACATATCAATTTTTCATGGCCGCATTTCAGGTGCTTGGTAGCCAGGAGTGGCTACTGACTTCTTACAGTGTGGCAGTCTCAAAGTGAGAGAATAAGGTGTCCTGACTGAGAAGGTTTCTCTTGGCTAGAGGTTCTGTTTTGTTTTTTGGAAACTTCCTGTGTATTTCAGAACCTATAGACTCTCCCACCCCAGGCAAACATACAAATAATATTTTAATTGATTAAAACAGAGACCTCTGTAATGGGATTTTTTTCTACCAAAAAAAAAAAAAAAGAATGACATGATTAGGAAAAGAGTGAGATAAGAACTTTAAATACTTTTGTCATTTTCAGGTTATCAACTTAATTACATAATTGTTTTTCCCTGTAAGGTGGAAAGCAAAGGCTTTTGCAAAAGCAAGAGCAGTTTAGCTTCATTGCATCAAAACACAAAACAGTTTTCTTTTGTGCCTAGCAAGAGCTGGCTGGCATATTTCCTCATTTTCTGAATATTGGTTACAACGTCTCTTTGTATAAATATGAAGGAGGCTGAGTTGAGAATACTGAGCACATGGAGTAAGATTTTCACAATTGGTCTCAAAAACCCTGTTTTAGGAGTTCTCGTGGGTTAAGGATCCAGTACTGTCACTGCAGGGGCTTGGCCACATGCCACAGGCAAGGCCAAAAACAAAACAAAACCAAATGAAAATCAAATTACAACAGAACAAAAAACCCACCCATATTTAGGCAGCATTTGTTTAACTGAAACAAACTATTTTTCTGTAATCAGGTTTTCCCTTATTTATTTGGGCTTATATTGAGTTTTTTTATTTGTTTATTTCTTTGCTTCCCCAAAGTTCCTTTTACACAGCAACTTATTTTTAGGAGGTAAATAAACTGGAGACCTTTAATCAGATTTTTTAAAGCACTGGTTGTTTCATCTTCAGGTTTTTACTGGAAGCCACAAGTCCTGAAACTCCCTCCTCTTTTTTTTTTTGTCTTTTTATGGCTGTACCCATGGTATATGGAAGTTCCCAGACTAGGAGTCAAGTCAGAACTGCAGCTGCCGGCCTACGCCACAGCCACAGCCACAGCAACTCAGGATCCGAACCACGTCTTCGACCTACACCACAGCTCACAGCAGTGCCGTATCCTTAACCTCACTGAGCGAGGTCAGGGATCGAACCTGCAACCTCATGGATAGTAGTCCCGTTCGTAACCCACTGAGACACAACTGGAACTCCAACTCCTCCTTTTTGTTCAGTAACTTGGGGTTATCCATTCATCTCAGGAAGAGAGGTTAGAGTTGTCAGGTTTAGTAACAAACATAATTTTCCTCCTCATATTTCTAGAATATTTCTGAGTTCTCTCTCTTGGGTAGCTTCCTGTGAGTAAATCAGTTGCCTGTCAAGCTTTGACCCAGGGGGTGGAGAAGGGGGAATCTTTCTCTTCCTCTAAGACAGGGGAGTGTAAGTCGACAAACACATTTTTTACCAAGATATAGGGAAATACACTGAGGCTTTCTAAGAACATGGTGGTTGGCCTGGGAGTACTGTGAGATGAAAAGTGTAAATTCAGGAGTTCCCCTCGTGGCTCAGTGGGTTAAGAACCTGACATAGAATCCTTGAGGATTCAGGTTCGATCCATGTCTCTGCTCAGTGGGTTAAGGATCTGTCGTTGCCATAAGTAGCTAGGATCCCAAGTTGCTGTGGCTGTGGCATAGGCCTCAGCTACAGCTCGCATTCCACCCCTAGCCTGGGAGCTTCCACATGCTATAGGTGTGGCAGTAAAAGGAAAAAAAATAAATAAAATATAGGAGTTCCCGTCATGGCGCAGTGGAAACAAATCCGACTAGGAAATATGAGGTTGCGGATTTGATCCCTGGCCTCACTCAGTGGGTTAAGGATCCAGCATTGCCATGAGCCGTGGTGTAGTTCACAGACTCAGCTCTGATCTGCTGTTGCTATGGCTGTGGTGTAGGCCAGCAGCTATAGCTCCAGTTGGATCCCTAGCCTGGGAACATCCATATGCTGTGGGTGTGGCCCTGAAAAGACAAAAAAAAAAAAAAAAAGAAGTGTGAATTCACTGATTATGTTGTTTGTGCCAAGTGAAGAACTCAGAAGGATGCATGTCTTAGTTTGAAGCTCCATGTGTGGTGGGAAGCCATAATATTTGCTTCTCATGATGGTTTTCTGGTTACTTCTGTCTCAGTCTACAGCAGTGAAGTCTAAAAGGTGTTTTTTTTGTTTGTTTGTTTTTTTCCAAGTTAGTCGTCGATGAGTAATTTGAAGATTAGAGGCTGGCCATGAATGTTGTGTTAGTTTCCTAAGGCTGCCTCAACCAAGGAACACAACAGAACTATCTTCTCTTGAAATCTTGTACAAGCCCCCACATCTTTATGTTTTGAAGTAGATGGCTTTTCCTTTAGCCTCCCAGGCCACCCCTTAGTCTCAAAAGGCTGATTCCAGAGTTAATGATTAGGGAGTATTATTACAGCCAAAAACTAGTTAACACAGTCTCCATGATGTTATGTCCTGCCTGGGCCCGTGAATTTACACTAACGGGCTTTTCACAAATGAATTCTTCCTTGCTTGATTGCTATCCTTTAACCAGTGATTCCTTTCTAGTTAGAGTAAGATTGTGTGCCTAGTGTTTTCTTTTGCTTTGAAACACTCCCAAACACCCCCTTCCTCTTGTGAGCAACCTTCACTGCAGAGACAAAGTCAAAGGTGATAACCCCAAAGACCACCACCAACAGTCACCGAACCACCTGACTCCAGCCTTGATGACTTTGAAATGATCTCTGGAAGGAGAAGAATGCAGGCACCCTAATCCTCATCAACAGCCCTGATTTTTCCAGATAAACCTATAAACTCCTTGCAATCTCCTCTCAAGGGAGGACACAGCTTGGAGGCGTTAGCCTGCTGTGGCCTCCTTTGCCTGGCAAAGCAATAAAGCTGTTCTTTCTGCTTCACCTAAGATCCTGCCTCTGAGACTTAAGTGGAGCTGGTGTACAGAGCCTGGTTTCAGATGCACTCACAGTTCTGGAGGCTGGAAGTCTGGCATTAAGGTATCTATGAGGTTTGTTCCTTCTGGCGACTCTAAGGGGGAATCTGGTCTATGTTTTTCTCCTGGTCTCTGGTGATTGCCAGCAACTCTTGGGAAAATTTAAGGGCTTATAGATGCATCCGTTCAATCTCAGCCTCTGTATTCACCTGATGTTCTCACCCGTGTATCTGTGTCTCCAAGTCTGAATTTCCTTCTTGCACTAAGCACACCAGTCTTACTGCACTGAGAGTGCACCGGAATGCAATATCACTTTAGGTACCTCGATTATCTATTTCCGAATAAGGTCACCTTCAGGCTTCCAAGTAGACCTGATTTCTGAAGAGACACTCCTTAACCCACTGGCAGTGGCAGGGGGTTAATTCCATTGCTGTGCTGGGCTGTTTCCCCCATGCCCATGTTTACAGCAGCCAGAGGTTAGCTGGACACACCTGGCCTTTTCTTGCTGACACTGACCAGAGGAGAAGCATCAATACAATACACCCTTCACCTACAGAGCTTTTATCCCATGAAGCCAGGGGAAAGCCTGGTACAGAGGACTGTCTGGTTCACAAATTGAACTTGAATCTGCTTACTACAAACTCTCCCTTGTTTCCACACCCTGTTCCTCTCAGATGGGAGAGGGAAGGAGCTTCTGGGGGTACGGGGGAGGGGGGAGGCTTCTTTTACTTTTTTGGCCACACTCAAGGCATGAGGAATTTCCTGGGCCAGGGATCGAACTCCAGCCACAGCAGCTGCAGTGACAATGCAGAATCCTTAACCTGCTGCACCACTAGGGAACTCCCAGGGGTCTTATTTCTCCTTTGGTTGGATGCTTGGCATTAGTACTGTAGACTTTATTTCTGGATCTGATAAAATTTTCTTAATACGGTATAAAAATCCTTAATGTTTTTATTTCATCACTGGCTACTTATCTTGTTTTTCCCTTACTCTCAGATATTTTCTTTTGGGATGTCTTGAATCCTGTTAATGAGACTTTTTGCAGCATAAAAATAAATTCTTAGGTTTAGTTTACCATCTGCATAGACACTAAAGACACTAAAGTCTTGAATCTCTTCCAGAGTTTTAAATCTTGTGCCTGCACTTAGCAGACATTCACTAGGCTTGTTTGTTTGTTGTGTTTTTGTTTTTGTTTTTGCCTTGCCTGTGACTTGTGGAATTTCCCAGGCCAGGGATGGAACCCATGACACAGCAGTGACCCAAGCTGCCACAGTGACGACACAAGATATTTAATCCACTTTACCACAAAGGAATTCCCCACTTAGGTGTTTTTGGGGTTTTTTTTTGGCCTTTTAGGGCCGCACATGTGGCATATGGAAGTTCCCAGGCTAGGGGTCCAATTGGAGTCACAACAGCTGGCCTGTGCCACAGCCACAGCAACGTGGGATCTGAGCTGTATCTGCAACCTACACCATAGCTCATGGCATCTTGAGATCCTTAACTTACTGAGCAGGGCCAGGGATCCAACCCACATCTTCAGAGATAGTAGTCAGGTTCGTTACCACCGAGCCACGATGGGAACTCCCCACACCAAATATGTTTAAATGAATTTATAATTATAGATATGAAATATGTATAAGCCAGTGAAGGAGCATCGTGGAGGATGGAAAACCTCTTATATCTCTAAAATCACATGGCACTCCAGATGGGTGAGAGTAATGAAGAGACCAGAGGGAAGTATACATATATAAGGAACGCTATTGCGGGGAGGAAATATGAAAGGGTATTTCAAAAGCCATGTAGCTTTCACAATTTTAGGGGCCGGAATGTCTCACATTTTATAAACATGGAAGCAGAATAAATAAAATGTTAAGTAACTTTCTCAAGGTTTATCGCTGCTAAGGGACAAAACCAAGGGTCTGACTCAGTCTTCCTGAGTCAAAATCCATATTCTTTTTGTTTTAATTACTCAATGACTTTATTACATTTGTAGTTGTACAATGATCATCACAATCCAATCAAAATCCATATTCTTCCTGTTACACCTTTTCTCTTCTTTTCTTTTTTCTTTTCTTTTTTTTTTTCTTTCTTTTTAGGGCCACACCCGAGGCATATGGAGGTTCCCAGGCTAGGGGTCGAATCGGAGCTGTAGCTGCCGGCCTACACCACAACCACAGCAACGCCAGATCTGAGCCACATCTGTGACCTACACCACAGCTCATGGCAATGCCGGATCCTTAATGCACTGAGCAAGGCCACAAATCGAACCTGAAGTCTCATGGATATTAGTCAGCCTCGTTTCTGCTGTGCCACAATGGGAACTCCTGTTACACCTTCTTATTATTCCCGTGGAGTCCCAGGACCAAGAAATGTCAGCATTCCTTATATACAGTGACGTTGCTCAACTTTCCCCATTTGTGGTTTATAGACTTATCCATTATTTCCAAAGAACCTACCAATCTGACTTTATAACTCAGAATGCTTCTTGGTTCCACTCTTTCACAAGACACTGATGGCAAATCAATGTCACCTTAATCAGAGGGCAGAGAGTCCCCACCACATGACTTGGCCTGAGGACGCTGAGAAGTCCCCGCTCTTCTTCCCCAGCTTGATCTTATCGGATCTTATCCATCAGTTGTTGACAATTCCCAGCCAGACTGTGTTCCTTTTCTAAATGCATACTTGTTTAGGGCTCCCTGTGTTCCAGGGATTGCTCTGGGCAGTCTCTGGAAATTGTAAGGATTTGTCATTACCAAGAACATACGATTCTGCTTATTACAAACAGTGAGATAGTTTGGGTGATAAATTCAACATCAGTGCCCAGGCTGTGGACCGACTTCTCCTGTGTTGTGAAAGGAAAGTGGTGGGATGATGAAAAGAGGGTTGCGAGATGGGGTTAAAGAGAAGAAGACAGAAAGTGTTACCTCGTTCACTTGAGCTCGAAGCTGGTGAGTGTCAATCAAGTGAGGGAGTTTGCTGGCAATTTCCATCCAGGGCCTGTAATGATCGGGGAGTTCTTTCTGCATCAAAGGAATACAACATGTCTCAGTATTTAACTGCTTTCAGATTTCGGTCTTCAAGCAGCATTCAGGTCAACGCGTTATGAGAACTCGTTCTACACTGGACCCTCTGGACACACTGCAGAAGCACAGGTGACCAAAACCCCATCCCTGTGCTTAAGGAGCATCTGGTCCAGCAAGGGATAAATGAAATGCCCTTGGAGAGTTCCCTGGTAGAGCAGCAGGTTAAGGATCTAGCATGGTCAATGAAGAAATTTGGGTCACTGCTATGGCAACAGGTCTATGGCTGGTATGTCCACATGCTGTGGGTGTGGCCAAAAAAAAAATGTACTCAGATATACCCCAAACAGTGTAATATGTTCAATTGCTGATGTGTGTAACTCAAGAATGAGCTGAGGAGGAAGCAGTCAAACCTGTCAGCTGTTCTACAGAATTAAAGGGAATTACTCTAGAAATACCACATTGGGGCCAGTATTTGGGTCTGAAAGGGACTTTTCTGGTTGGAAATTTGAAGATGGGAAGGTAGTGAAACAGACTAGATAATGGATAAATAGAGATAACTCTGCTTCTGGGGATTACAAATGACACAGTATTACTAGAAAATAAAGCTCAAGAGAAAGAATGATGGAAGATTTCACTGGAAAATCAAATCGAACTTTTTTTCCTAGAATACATAATAATTGCTTATGGGAGTTCCCATCTTGGTTCAGTGGAAACGAATCTGACTAGCATCCACGAGGACACAGGTTCAATCTCTGGCCTTGCCTAGTGGTTTAAGGATCCACCATTGCTATGGCTGTGGCATAGGCCAGAGACCAGAGCTCCAGTTCGACCCCTAGCCTGGGAACCTCCATATGATGCAAGTACAGCCCTGAAAATAAGACAAAAAAAAATGCTTATAGATTCTTTTGATAAAATACATACATAAGAATTTTATTTTTATGTATATTGGTGACATGGTTCCATCTGAATTTTAGGCAGCTAATCTTGCTTACAAGATTTAAGACATAAAGTCAGATTAGGAAGCCTTTGAAATATTGTGAAAAAACTAAACTCAGGCAATGACAGTGAATTTGGAAAGGAGGAGGTATGTTCTCAAAAATAGTCAGAGGATTTCCTTGGTGGAGCAGTGGGTTAAGGATCTGCTATTGTTCACTGCTGTGGCTCAGGTCACAACTGTGGCTCGAGTTCGATTCCTGGCCCAGGACTCCTCAAAAAAATTGGAAAATAAAATTGAAATAATTAAATTTAGCCGTAGGAGTGGAGCGAAAAGAAGCAAGAAGATTCCTACTCCAGTAGCACCATTTCCTTGCCCATACCGGGCCCATGGTTTCCCCAAGAATAGTATACACTGGATTTTAGCAACCCTGACTCTCGATCCCAAGAAATGGCACACTATAGCAAACTACATCCGTGGTTGTAAACCCACATTTATTAGGACACAGCCAAGCTCTTTTGTTTGCATGTAGTGCCCTTGCATTACAGTGGCAAAGTTGAGTCATTGCAATGGAAGCCTTCTCGTCAGCAAAGTTTTAAGTATTCACTATTTGACCCTTTACAGAAAAAACAGCCCAACTCCTGGTCTAACCCCAGAGGCTGGGCCCCCTTTGACAGAGTCCCATCTGCGCCACTGAATGCGGGTCTCTGGGTTTAGAAGCAGAGGAAGTGGGAGACTTTGCTTTGCCCTGGGACCCAGTGCACGTGAAAGTCTGTGTGCGCCTTTTAAGAATGGGGACTCTGGAGGACAAGATGGCGGAGGAGTAGAGAGACACGCTCGCCCTCTCCCACAAACACAACAAAAAAAAGCACATCTACAGAATAAATGACTCGCACAGAACAGCAACCAATCGCTGGCAGAAGAACCTAAACTCCAATAACGGCAAGAAGTTCGTGACATTACGGGGCAGAACGGGAGAAAAGAGGAGAGTGAGAGAAGCTGAATCCGAGTGGGACGGGCGCTCCCGAAAGGGAACTGTGGAGGAGAAAGGGATCCCGCACCCTGGAAAGTCACCTACACGGGGGAAAGATCAAACGAACCGGAGGAATCTCCAGATGCAGAGAAGAGTGTAGCAGTAAGTTGGAGTACGGAAAAGCCGATCAAGAACCGAACGGACCATCTGGACTACGGGCACAGTCACCAAAAATTGAGACGCCTGGGTGGGGGCTGGGCACCGAGTCCTCGGCTCCAGAGGTTAGTCCCCGGGAAAGGGCTGGGGGACGCCTGGGTGGGGGCTGGGCACCGAGACCTCGCCTCCGAAGGGTGGTCCCCAAAAGAGGGCCGGGGGGTGCCTGGGTGGGGGCTGGGCACCGAGACCTAGGCTCCAGAGGATAGTCCCCGGGCTGGGGGGGCAGGGCGGAGCGGAATCTGCTTGGGAGGTCTAGAAACCATTTGACGGGGCAGAGACTGCCTGGGAGACTAGAAAACAAAGCTGTGGCAGAGGAAGGGAGCAACACCCTAGGGGCGGGGAAGTGGAAAGCCGCATCAGAGGGAACCTGGGAGAAGAGCCTGGTCTGCACCCGTGCTGGGGAGGGGAGAGAAGAAGGGGTGGGTCCCCATAGAATACCCCCCACGCCACAGCAAGCTTACAGGCCCGATAGCTAGCTGAAAGCTGTGCTTCCCAGTGCATCCCCTCCCCCCACCCCAGCCACCCCCTACGCTCTCGCCGAACCTGGGGCTGCCTGCCATCCAGGAGGGCTGGCCTCAACAATTGCCTGAAGCTACCACTGCAGGGGCTGTCCCTGCACAGGCCTGCTTGCCCTTTGGAGGGGCTACACGTCCGCAGAGCAGCATCAAACACCACCAGCCCCCGAGAAAAGGCCTGCAGCCCAGAAAAGCTAGAAAAAGCCTAGCCAGGCAGTGAATAGATCTGCCTAATTCCCGGATGGTTTTTCTGAGTCGGGCTGCCCCAGGGAGGAGCCTCTTCGGTTTCCAACAGCCCTGCTACCCGCCCAAGCCCCCAGGGGGTGCCCTAGTGGATCAGCTGCATAGGACTGCCAGCTCCAGGCAGGACCCCCTTCAGCCCAGAAAAGCTGCAACAAGGTTGGCCAAGCTGGAAAAAGATCTCAGATGATCTTTCATGAGTCGGCTGCCCTGGGGAGGAGCCTCTTCGGTTTCCAACGGCCCTGCTACCCGCCCAAGCCCCAGGGGGTGCCCTAGTGGATCAGCTGCATAGGACTGCCAGCTCCAGGCAGGACCCCCTACAGCCCAGAAAGCTGCAACAAGCTGGCCAGACTGTGAAAGATCTGCCCTACATTCTCAGGCCATCCTTCTGAGTTGGGCTGCCCTAGGGAAGAGCTTCTCAGGTTCTCAGTGACCCAGATAGCTGCTCCAGCCCCCAGGGGGTGCCGCACTCCTGAGGAACAGCTGCCCAACACTGCCAACCCCCTGCAAGAACCCCACAGCCTAAAAACCCCAGAGTAAGATCTGCATGACCAAGTGAAATCTGCTACCATCGTGGTGTGGACCTCCCAGTCCTGTCTGCCCTCAGGAAGTCCTCCTTTGCGTCAAAGAAACACTGTTAGCCCCATCAACACTCCATAAAAGCCACACTGCCTCAAAAAAGATTGACCAACAACACCAGCTCTCAAGAAATATTCCACGGCAGTGACACGGCAAACACTGCCCGATCACGGAGAGTACAACTCCCTCAGGAGAAAGAAAACAACAATCAAGATGAAGAAGCTGAGAAACCACCCCCAGTAAAACCAACAGGAGAACTCACCTAAAACAGTCAACAATGAAACAGATCTCTGCAGTCTGACAGACCTGGAGTTCAAACAGAAATAGTGAAAATACTGAAGGAAATTAAGAGAGAATATGAACAGTAATGCAGATACCCTCAGAAAGGAACTAGAAAATATAAGGAGGAGCCAAGAAAAACTAGAACATTCATTTGCAGAGATGCAAACTGAACTAAGGGCAGTAAAAACCAGAATGAATAATGCAGAAGAACGAATCAGTGATATGGAAGATAGAATAATGGAAATCACCCAATCCGGTCAGCATACAGAAAACCAAATCCAAAAACTGGAAAGCAATATAAGAGACCTATGGGATAATATAAAGCGGGCCAATCTACGCATAATAGGAATTCCAGAAGGAGTAGAAAAAGATAAGGGGATGGAAAATATATTTGAAGAAATTATCGCTGGAAACTTCCCAAATCTAAAGGATACTGGGTTCAAGATACAAGAAGCACAGAGGGCCCCAAACAACTTGAACCCAAATAGACCCACAGCAAGACACATCATAATAAAAATGGCAAAAGTTAGTGATAAAGAGAGGATCCTAAAGGCAGCAAGAGAAAAGCAGAATGTTACCTACAAGGGAATCCCCATAAGAATATCAGCCAATTTCTCTACAGAAACACTACAGGCCAGGAGGGAATGGCAAGAGATATTTAAAGTGCTAAAAGGAAAAAATATGCAACCTAGAATACTCTATCCAGCAAGAATATCACTTAAAATAGAAGGGGAAATAAAAATTTTTTCCAACAAACAAAACCTTAAAGAATACAGCAACACAAAACCAAGGTTAAAGGAAATATTGAAAGGGCTTCTCTAAACCAAAAAGAAAGGAAGGAAAGGGAAGAAAAAAGAAAAAAAAAAGAGGAAGAACTAGGACTGAGGAAACCACAATCAGAGAGCAGTCACTCAAATAAGCCAGCATACAGATTTAATCATGAACAGGCCTCAAACAAAATAAAATTAAAAATAAAAAAATAAAAAAAGAGTCATCAAAACCATAAAATGTGGGCAAGGGATGTTAGGAAGTAAATAACCCTTTTTGTTTGTATGTTTCTCTTCTTAATTTTAATATAGTAATGAAGTGTTTGAACTTACAGGACCATCAGGCTAAAACACACAATTATGGGAAGGGGTTAGCATACTTAAAAAACAGGGCAACCACAAGCCAAAACCAAATATTGCATTTGCAAAAAATGAAAAAAAAAAAAAACACTCAAGCAGATAATAACAGGAGACCATCCAACCAAAAAAAAAAAAAAAAAAAAGAAAAGAAAGGAAGAATGGAGAACCATAGAATCAACTGGAACACGAGGTTCAAATGGCAATAAATAATCACCTATCAATTATCACCTTAAATGTCAATGGACTGAACGCCCCAATCAAAATACACAGAGTGGCTAAGTGGATAAAAAGGCAAAAACATTCAATATGCTGCCTACAAGAAACTCACCTTAGGACAAAAGATACATATAGATTGAAAGTGAAAGGGTGGGGAAAAATATTTCATGCCAATAGACATGACAGAAAAGCAGGAGTCGCAATGCTCATATCAGACAAAATAGACTTTAAAACGGAAGACATAAAGAGAGACAAAGAAGGACACTACTTAATGATTAAGGGATCCATCCAAGGAGAGGATGTTACTATCATCAACATATATGCCCCAAATACAGGAGCACCCAGATACATACAACAAATATTAACAGACATAAAGGGAGATATTGATGAGAATACAATCATAGTAGGAGACCTTAATACCCCCCTCACATCAATGGACATATCCTCTAGACAGAAAACCAATAAAGCAACAGAGATCCTAAAGGAAACAACAGAAAAGTTAGACTTCATTGATATCTTCAGGACACTACATCCAAAAAAGCAGAATACACATTCTTCTCAAATGCTCATGGAACATTCTCAAGAATCGACCACATCTTGGGACACAAAGCTAATCTCAATAAATTTAGGAGCATAGAAATTATCTCAAGTATCTTCTCTGACCACAACGCCATGAAATTAGAAATCAACCATGGGAAAAGGAAAGAGAAAAAACCTACTGCATGGAGACTAAACAACATGCTACTAAAAACCAGTGGGTCAATGAGGAAATCAAGAAGGAAATTAAAACTACCTTGAAACAAATGATAATGAAGGACACAACCACTCAAATCTATGGGATGCTGTGAAGCAGTGCTCAGAGGGAAATTTACAGCAATACAGGCCTTTCTCCAAAAAGAAGAAAGATCCAAGTTGACAACTTAACCCTCCACCTAAATGAATTAGAAAAAGAAAGAACAAAAAAGTCCTAAGTCAGCAGAAGGAAGGAAATTATAAAGATCAAAGAAGAAATCAATAAAATAGAGACTCAAAATCAATAGAGAAATTAATAAAACCAAGAGCTGGTTCTTTGAAAAGGTGAACAAAATGGACAAACCCCTGGCCAGACTCACTAAAAAGAGGAGAGAAAGAACCCAAATAACCAAAATTATAAATGAAAAAGGAGAAATCACAATGGATACAGCAGAAATACAAAAAACCATAAGAGAATACTATGAACAACTCTATGGCAACAAGTTTGACAATCTGGAAGAAATGGACAATTTTCTAGAATCTTACAGCCTGCCAAAACTGAATCAAGTAGAAACAGACCAACTGAACAGACCCATCACTAGAAATGAAATTGAAGAGGTCATAAAATCACTCCCTACAAATAAAAGTCCAGGGCCAGATGGCTTCACAGGTGAATTTTATCAAACCTATAAAGAGGAACTGGTGCCCATCCTCCTTAAACTCTTTCAAAAGGTTGAAGAAGAAGAAATACTCCCAAAGACATTCTATGAAGCCACCATCACCCTCATTCCAAAACCAGACAGAGATACCACCAAAAACGGAAACTATCGCCCAATATCATTGATGAATATAGATGCAAAAATTCTCAACAAAATCTTAGCCAACCGAATCCAACAACATACCAAAAAAATTATACACCATGACCAGGTTGGGTTCATCCCAGGTTCACAAGGATGGTTCAACATACGCAAATCAATCAGCATCATACACCACATTAACAAAAAAAAAGTCAAAAATCATATGATCATCTCAATAGATGCAGAAAAAGCATTTGACAAAGTCCAACATCCATTCATGATCAAGACCCTCGCCAAAGTGGGTATAGAGGGAACATTCCTGAATATAATCAAAGTCATTTATGGTAAACCCACAGCAAATATAATACTCAATGGGGAAAAACTGAAAGCCTTCTCCCTCAAATCTGGAACAAGACAGGGATGCCCACTCTCACCACTGCTCTTCAACATAGTTTTGGAAGTCCTAGCCACAGCAATTAGACAAACCAAAGAAATAAAAGGCATCCATATAGGAAGAGAAGAGATCAAACTGTCCCTGTATGCAGATGACATGATACTATACATAGAAAACCCTAAGGACTCAACCCCAAAACTCCTTGAACTGATTCATAAATTCAGCAAAGTAGCAGGATATAAGATGAACATTCAGAAGTCAGTTGCATTTCTGTATACCAGCAATGAAATATTAGAAAAGGAATACAAAAATACGATACCTTTTAAAATTGCACCTCACAAAATCAAATACCTCGGAATACACCTGACCAAGGAGGTAAAGGACCTATATGCTGAGAACTATAAAACTTTCATCAAAGAAATCAAAGATGTAAAGAAATGGAAAGATATTCCATGTTCCTGGATTGGGAAAATCAATATTGTAAAAATGGCCATATTACCCAAAGCAATCTACAGATTCAATGCAATCCCTATCCAATTACCCATGACATTTTTCACGGACCTAGAATAAACAATCCAAACATTCATATGGAACCACAAAAGACCCAGAATCGCCAAAGCAATCCTGAGAAACAAAAGCCAAGCAGGAGGCATAACTCTCCCAGACTTCAAGAAATACTACAAAGCCACAGTCATCCAAACAGTGTGGTACTGGTATCAAAACAGACAGACAGACCAATGGAACAGAATAGAGAATCCGGAATTAAACCCTGACACCTATGGTCAATTAATCTTTGACAAGGGAGGCAAGAACATCAAATGGGAAAAAGAAAGTCTATTCAGCAAGCATTGCTGGGAAACCTGGACAGCTGCATGCAAAGCAATGAAACTAGAACACACCCTCACACCATGCACAAAAATAAACTCCAAATGGCTGAAAGACTTCAATATACGACAGGACACCATCCAACTCCTAGAAGAAAACATAGGCAAAACACTCTCGGACATCAACATCATGAATATTTTCTCAGGTCAGCCTCCCAAAGCAATAGAAATTAGAGCAAAAATAAACCCATGGGACCTCATCAAACTGAAAAGCTTTTGCACAGCAAAGGAAACCCAAAAGAAAACAAAAAGACAACTTACAGAATGGGAGAAAATAGTTTCAAATGATGCAACTGACAAGGGTTTAATCTCTAGAATATATAAACAACTTATACAACCCAGCAGCAAAAAAGCCAATCAATCAATGGAAAAATGGGCAAAAGACCTGAATAGACATTTCTCCAAAGAAGATATACAGATGGCCAACAAACACATGAAAAAATGCTCAACATCGCTGGTTATAAGAGAAATGCAAATCAAAACTACCATGAGATATCACCTCACACCAGTCAGAATGGCCATCGTTAATAAATCCACAAATAACAAGTGCTGGAGGGGCTGTGGAGAAAAGGGAACCCTCCTACACTGTTGGTGGGAATGTCAACTGGTACAGCCACTATGGAGAACAGTTTGGAGATACCTTAGAAATCTATACCATAGAACTTCCATATGACCCCACAATCCCACTCTTGGGCATCTATCCGGACAAAACTCTACTTAAAAGAGACACGTGCACCCGCATGTTCATTGCAGCACTATTCACAATAGCCAGGACATGGAAACAACCCAAATGTCCATCGACAGATGATTGGATTCGGAAGAGGTGGTACATATACACAATGGAATACTACTCAGCCATAAAAAAGAATGACATAATGCCATTCGCAGCAACATGGATGGAGCTAGAGAATCTCATCCTGAGTGAAATGAGCCAGAAAGACAAAGACAAATACCATATGATATCACTTATAACTGGAATCTAATATCCAGCACAAATGAACATCTCCTTAGAAAAGAAAATCATGGACTTGGAGAAGAGACTTGTGGCTGCCTGATGGGAGGGGGGGGGAAATGGGAGGGATCGGGAGCTTGGGCTTATCAGATACAACTTAGAATAGATTTACAAGGAGATCCTGCTGAATAGCTTTGAGAACTTTGTCTAGATACTCATGTTGCAACAACTTATCCTATTGTCAATAAGCCCCAGAGCTGGGCCTGACATAATTTAGGTCTAGACTCAAACCAGAGAGTGTCAGAATCTTTGACATGGTAGTAAGTTCTACTCTTTATTGATTTCTTACTTTGATCCCCACAGCATATCCACAAAAGGAAAGTAGGTTAAAAGAGATCAAATATGACTTAGTTTTAAAACTGGGGAGAGATTTAGCTGGACTTTGCATCAGCATGAATATTACAATGTCATCTTTGCCATTAACCAGAATTTGTCATATTAATGATATACTGTTTCTCAATGAGAAAAATGTATAGAATTGCTATAAAGGAATAATTTTCATGAGTGCCAGAGAATAATTTTTCAAGGATCCAAAGAACCTCAGCTGGAAAAAAGGAAGAAAGAAACCAAAATCTTATGGTTTGGAAATAACTTCCTAATGGCAATTATCTCTGTAGCTAAAAATGTTTCTTTATACACCTTGTCAGAGAGTAAAAACACAAAATCAAAAATCTATTGTAACTTGACTATAATTTCTTTGAAAAAGATGAAAAGAAAAGAAAATTTGCCAAGGAGGAAGAAAAGTAAAACAAAAAAAAATCTTAGGATTTAGGCATTTTCAGGATTACATCTGCTCCTTTTCCCTCTTCCTATTCCACTGGCCACAGTTTCAGAAACATGATGCTAGCTGATCCTTTTGAATTT
The DNA here is from genome assembly GCF_016906955.1 of Phacochoerus africanus. Lineage (NCBI taxonomy): Eukaryota > Metazoa > Chordata > Mammalia > Artiodactyla > Suidae > Phacochoerus > Phacochoerus africanus. The sequence goes on from NC_062546.1 coordinate 54,400,126, forward strand.
ATGCAGGAGAGAAGACTGCTTTCCTCTGTGACCCTGGGCATGTTTGTAAAACAAGGCTGGACTGTAGCTGAAAACTGGCCTCTGTACACTGCACTAATTAAGTCTCTTAGAGTTTGGGGTGGGGCCTAAAGAATAGCTTTATTGTTCTGCCAGGCAAAGGAGGCCACAGCAGGCTAATGCCTCCAAACTGTGTCCTCCCTTGAGAGGAGATTGCAAGGGGTTTATAGGTTTAGCTGGAAAAAAAACAAGGCTGTTGATACAGATTAGGGCGCCTGCATTCTTCTCCTTCCAGAGATCATTTCAAAGTCATCAAGGCTGGAGTCAGGTGGTTTGGTGACTGTTGTTGGTGGTCTTTGGGGTTATCACCCTTGACCTTGTCTCTGCAGTGAAGGTTGCTCACATGAGGAAGGGGGTGTTTGGGAGTGTTTCAAAGCAAAATAAAACACTAGGCACACAATCTTACTCCAACTAGAAAGTAATCATTAGTAATAAGTGAGTGGGCTAAGGCTGGGCATAACATCATGGAAACTATTTTAACTAATTTTTAGCTGTAACCATATTTCCTAATCATTAACTCTGGAGTCAGCCTTTTGAGACTGAGGGGAGGCCTAGGAGGCTAAAGGAAAAGGCTTTTACACCAAAAACACAAGGATTCAGGGACTTATGCATGGTTTCAGGACCTTGAGCTCACAGGGGCTACCTTAGCTGTCTCCTCTTTGCCCATATGGTGTTTTCTCATATTCTAGCCTTGCTCTGATCTTAAAGCTACACATCTACAATAGAGCCAGTGAATTTTCCTCTGAACACGGAGGTCACACTGGTGAACACGAATTGACACAACGTTGACAAAAACAGTAAATATTTAACTGAGTCCTCCTGTCTCTTTGACCGTTTTGTGTTTTGCATCTTCATGTTTCAGGGCCTCTTATCCTTCTGCGGGGTCCTCTTTGGGCATCTCAGGACAAGACAAGGCTTCAGTTTCTCTTGCTGCAGGGTCTCCCTCCCTCTACCTCTGGATCTACAAGAAGATGGAAGGGGGAGCTCCCTTGTGGGGCGTCGTGTTAAGGACCTTGCATTGTCACTGCAGCAGCAGGGGTTACTGATGTGGCTCAGGCTCCATCCCTGGCCCAGGAAATTCCCCATGCCTCGCAGCCAAAGAATAAAAATAAAAAAATAAAATAAGATGGAAGAGACAAAGAAGGATTCTCCCTTAAAGCTTTCGGAGGAGGAATGGTCCTTCTGACACCCTGGTTTCAGACTTTTGACCTTCAGAACTCTGAGAGAATACATTTCCCTTTTTTTTTTTTTTTTAAGATTACCAAAATAGTGGTAATTTGGTCCAACAGCCCTAGGAAATTAACCCACTCCCTCAGCCTCGTTTTGACTGAAATGAGCAGCTGTATTTTTGTTTTTGTTGTCCAGGGCACAATTTTCTCACCCTTTCTGGGATCTGCCAGCTCAGTTCTTTCCCTCCCTCCCCCCCCACTCCACATTGTCTTACATTTTTCTACAGCTTAGATATCCTAAGGAAGAAAATGCTAAGTGGCATCATTGTTTAGAATTCCAGTTTCTAGAGGACTGTCCTGGCTGGCTCTGCTTTCACCTCATTGTCCTTGCCCACTCATTTCCCCAGGGGCTCTCGTGACTCACCTTCCTTAATCTTGGCACAGAAATCCATCCCATCCAAGCCTCTCCCATCCCCCCAAAAGAGCTCTTTATCAGTCTATCCCAAGTATTCTAACATCTCATCTCTTTGGGTCCTTCTCTACTAAATTACTGTCATTGCCTCAAAATACCCCAGCCACTGGCAGAGATGACGATATTTTCCCAGGAAACAATCTAATTTCTTCCTACTGACACTTTCTGTTGGAAAACCATAGCATCCTGAGTTAATTCTTTTTCTACGCTTCCTTCTTAATAGCTGGAATCCACTGCTTCTCTCAAATGCTTTGAATGTGTCCAGGAGAAAAGACATATTTCTTTTTTCTAAATAGTTGCTTGATCATCATATGGAATTAATTTTCCAAAGTCCTCATGACTATTTGCATTTGTTTTTTTTGTTTTGCTGTTGTTGCTGTTTTTGTATTTTTGCCTTTTCTAGGGCCGCTGCCCGGGGCATATGGAGGTTCCCAGGCTAGGGGTCGAATCGGAGCTGTAACCACCAGCCTATGCCAGAGCCATAGCAACGCGGGATCCGAGCCGCGTCTGCGACCCACACCACAGCTCATGGCTATGCCAGATCCCCAACCCACTGAGCAAGGCCAGGGATCAAACCCGCAATCCCACGGTTCCTAGTCGGATTTGTTAAGTACTGCACCACGAAGGGAACTCCAGTTTTTTTTTTTTTTTTTTGCTGCACATGTGGCATATGGACGCTCCCCAGCCAGGGGTTGAATCTGAGCTGTAGCTTCTACAAATGCTGCAGCTGTGACAAATGCCACAGCTGTGTCAATGCTGGATCCTTAACGCACTGTGCCTCAGTGGGAACTCCGACTCTTGGCATATTTTCTTTTTTTCTGCTCCATGGCACATTTCAAATTCCCCTTTTCCTTTGTTTTTGTATTTAAACCACTTCCAAGCTCTTCTTGCTGTTTCTCGTGGTTAGGACATCTTTATGTCCACAAAGAGCTTCCTAAGTGTAGCCCCTTGTCTCTCATGTGGACCTTCATGGTCCCTTATATACTCTGGGGTTTTCAAGTACCTAAGTCATTAAACTAGAGATTCTGAATTAACTCCTGGATGGGATTCTGACATCCATAAATTTTTTTAAGCTCCCCAACTAATTTTGGTTGCAGTCCAGGAACCACTGCTGTAACCTGCCCTGCACTTAACATTCTGCAGGAGATTATATTCACAGGCCGGTGAATTATGCATTTATCAGGTATGTGGAATTCAAATTTCTGAGCCTAGCTTTGAGTTCCAATCTAACCTGCTGTAGTCTATCTCAGACCTGCCAGGATGATTTCATCATATTCTTTATGTCTAAAGAAAAATGACTCCCTATCCACCAACCCAAACACACACAAACACACACACACACACACAGACACACACACACACACACACAAACATGGTCTTGGCTTTGGATATGGGTTTGAGAGGAATATATATTCCTCACTGAAGCATTAGACTCTGGAAACGTTTGAGAGTTTACATAAACAGTGAGGTAGTCTGTTAGAAACCAAGTCAGCCCTTTTCCCTAAAGCCAGAATATTTGCTTATTCATGAGCTTGACTGTGTTTTCTTTAGAGAGACTTTGAAAAAGTACTTATGGTAAGCAACTAAGCTTCCTGAGAGAGCATCTTTCATTGACATGAAGGAAGAGCCACCCCATCACTTCCCTAAAGGCAAGCAAAGCCTACTCTTGTGCTTGGCAAAGTCACTGGCTGATATTTCTCAACTGGGGACCAGTTTCAACACTGCAACAGCCTAATGATGGGTGGCAGATGGTTCCTGATCAGCTGAGCAACCTGAGGAAAATTCTGGTGTACACTCTCTTCCCGGAAAGGGAGGTATTTAAACTACTCACATGAGTGAGAGAAAACTAAAACTGAAACAAAGAATTGCATTCTTTGGAACTCTAACACAGGACTGGGAGGGTAGACCCAGCTGGCCAGGAATTTTTTTGTTTTGTTTTGTTTTGTTTCGTTGCCTTTTCTTGAGCTGCTCCCACGGCATATGGAGGTTCCCAGGCTAGGGGTCGAACTGGAGCTGTAGCCACTGGCCTACACCAGAGCCACGGCAACGTGGGATCCCAGCCGAGTCTGCAACTCACACCACAGCTCACGGCAACGCCGGATTCTCAACCCACTGAGCAAGATCAGGGATCAAACCCGCAACCTCATGGTTCCTAGTCAGATTCGTTAACCACTGCGCCACGACGGGAACTCTATGGCCAGGAAATTTTTACGTGAGCTCTGGAATGGAAATTTCTTCCAAGGGGAATCCATCAAACAAACTACAGGACAGAGGCAAGCATGTGCTGTCTCAGAAAGTCCAGAAAGTCCAGAAATTCACAAGCACTTGATGTTGTTATTGCTTTCCATCTGAGTTTCTTCTTTATAAGAAAAGAGTCAGCAAAGAAGGAAGTGACCTAATCAGGGCCCTATCCCACATTTACATACTTTTCATATTATTTTTCTCAGCTCAGTGTGTATATTGAATCCCAATAAGAGATATTGGCCTACTGATCCTATCTTGTGAACTAGAGATGATGAGAGGTGTCCCTGAATCAACTTATACCCACAGGATGGAATTCTGATTTAAGCTCTAGACTGAGGGTAGGGCGAACTTGGCTTCTATCCTTATAGCAGATTTATGAAGTATTCTTGCGCTCCTTAGCAATCCAGTGGGGATGGAACTGGATCTCCATCAGACATATGTGAAAACTGAAAGTCAGGCAGGTAATGCTTGTGATTCATTCTAGTCACAAGAGGTAGTAAATGCAAGAGAGGGTGACTCAGTAATTCTGACTTTCCTGGTTTAGCATGGAAAATCCTGCATCTTGAAACTCCTTTGGTCTCTAATGACTAAAGGCCATTCTTAGTCACCCTAGTAGCTGTATTAGGGAACACAGGACAGAATCCTGGGCTACAACACTCCTCTGCATAACACCCCAAAGTCATTACTTTTATTTATTTTTAAAGGATTTTTTAAAATTGCTAATTCTTCTAGAAGATATGGTTTTGTCTTGTTTTGTTTTGTTTCGTTTTTGTCTTTTTGCCTTTTCGAGGGCCGCTCCCTCGGCATATGGAGGTTCCTGGGCTAGGGGTCTAATGCGAGCTGTAGCCACCAGCCTACCCCAGAGCCACAGCAACTCAGGATCTGAGCCACGTCTGCGACCAACACCACAGCTCAGGCAACACCAGACCCTTAACCCACTGAGCAAGGCCAGGGATTGAACCCGAAACCTCATGGTTCCTAGTCAGATTCATTAACCACTCAGCCACGATGGGAACTCCAAGATATAGTTTTTTGTTTGTTTTTGTTTTAGGGTTTTTTGTTGTTGTTGTTTTGTTTTGTTTTGTTTTGTCTTTTTAGGGCTGCACCTGTGGCATACAGAATTTCCAAGGGTAGGGGTCAAATTGTAGCAGCCAGCCTAGTACCACAGCTTATGGCAGTGCTGGATCAGATCCTGAACCCAGTGAGCAAGGCTAGGGATTGAACCCACGTTCTCATGGATACTAGTTGGGTGCATTACTGCTGAGTCACAATGAGAACACCCAAAGTTATTACTTGTCATGCTCAAGTTACCTGCAGGTCTACGACTTGTCTCAGGAAAAAGAGCCCTACAGAGGACTTTTGGGATCAGCGAATAGATCTGACCTTTGTCTGTATTCCTCTATTAACACTCGGAAGTAAAGTTACACTGATTTGCTCATATAATTGATCTTTATCTAAATTCTCTCTCTCCTTTTTTTGGGTAACATTTGCTCAAAAGTTTAATAGACTGATTGACAATCCATTCAAGAGAAAATAGAATTACCATGCCATCTAGCAATCCCACTCCTGGGCATCGATCCAGAGAAGGCTCTAATTTGAAAAGATATTTGCACCCCTATGTTCACTGCAGCACTCTTTACAATAGCCAAGAAATGGACACAATTTAAATAGTCATCAACAGAGGAATGGATAAAGAAGCTGTGGTGCATATCATGGGATATCACTCAGCCACAAAAGGAATGAGATAATGCCACTTCCAACAGCATGGACGGACCTAGAGATTGTCACATTAAGTGAAGTAAGTCAGACAGCAAAAGACAAATGTCATAGACTATCACTTACATGTGGAATCTAATAAAAATGATATAAAATAACTTAACTAAAAAAAAAAAAAGGAAAACAGAAACAAGCTTACAGATTTCCAATCTTACAGTTACCATAGGCCAAAACATTGGGGGCAGAGATAAAGAATTGGGAGGGTAGGAATTACATATACACACTACTGTATAAAGTAGATGATTAATGAGAACCCACTGTATAGCACAGGGAAATCTACTCAATAGTTTGTCATAACCTATAAGGGAAAAAAGAATGGATGTATTTATATGTATGACGATACACTTTGTTGTGAACCCAAAATTAATTCAACATTATGTCAACTATACTCCAATAAAATTAAATTTAAAAAATACTCCCCTCAAAAAAAAAAACTCTTAAGAAAACTATTTTAAAAAATGGAACCTAAACATGTACCTTGAAGAAACTGGCAATTAGATAATTTTACAGAATTATCTTTAATTATGCAAAAGGTACTCATCATGTTATGACAAAATCATGAAAGTAACCTAAATGGTCAACAATACAAGATGAATTAAATACAGTTTTATGTGTTAAAAAAAAAGAAAATGACATAGGATTTCCCTGGTGGCCTAGCAGTTAAAGATGCCGTCACTGTTGGGGCTTGGGTTTGATTCTTGGCCTGGGAACTTTGGCATGCCGTGGGGGTAGCCAAAAAAATTAAATAAATTTAAAAAATTGTTAAAAACCTGTCATTAGGAGTTCCCATCGTGGCTCAGTGGAAATGAATCTGACTAGCATCCATGAGGACACCGGTTCGATCCCTGGCCTCACTCAGGGGATTAAAGATCCGGTGTTGCCGTGAGCTGTGGTGTAGGTTGCAGACGCATCTTGGATCCTGAGTTGCTGTGGCTGTGGTGTAGGCCTGCTACAGCTCCAAATCAACCCCTTGCCTGGAACCTCCATATGCTGTAAGGCCCTAAAAAGACAAAAAACAAAAACCAAAAACAAAAAAAGCACCTGACATTAAAACAAACTCTCCTCTGCTGTTGTTGCTGCCACTTCTGCAGGCAATCACACTTTGCCTTATTTGTATTATCTGTCCCACATGAATGACTTGGTATTTAAATTACCTCTCTCTCTTTTTCTTTGTTTTCTTTCTTTCTTTCTATGGTACTTTTTTTGTGTGTGCTGCACCCACAGCATGTGGAAGTTCCTGGGCTAGGAATCGAACTCACAATACAGCAACAACCTGAGCTGCTACAGTGACAAGGCCAGATCCTTAACCCACTGAGCCATCAGGGAGCTCCATATATTACACCTTTTTAATGACCACATCCACTAAACAAATTAACACACAAATCAGCATCTTAAGAAACATTTTCTGACGTGCTCCAAGACTCTATTCTTACCAGAGGATTTGGAAGAAGAAAGCCATATTCTTCAGAAATGTGAAATCTTTCTAAAGTCAATGGAGGTGTCGTCTTCAAATTCTGACTCTGTGGCTCCATAATTTTGTCTGAAGTATCCACACCGGGGCTGCTGCTAAGGAGGCAACTGCTCCAAATATATCAAAAGGCCAGGTTAAAGGAGTTTTCAAATGGTACCTTTTCCTCGCAGTTTTCTGGGGAACAGGGGAGAACCTTGGTCTGAGGTTAAATTCCACACTGTCCTGGACTTTCTCATGACACAAAGCTGAGTAAGCAAGGACTGCTGGTTAAAACAAACAGGCAGACAACTACCTCAAGGCAGAAAAAAAAAAAAAAAAGAAAAAATCCCTTTTTTCTTTTCATACATGGGAATACAAAAAGATTGATTCTTTAAAGAAAAGATACAGGCGTTCTCGTTGTGGCTCAGTGGGTTAAGAACCCGACATAATCTCCATGAGAATTCGGTTCTGTCCCTGGCCTCGATCGGTGGGTTGAGGATCCGGCATTTCTCCAAGCAATGGTGTAGGTTGCAGATGAGGCTCGGATCCAGTGTTGCTGTGGTGTAGTCCTGCAAACGCAGCTCTTATTGGACCCCTGGCCCAGGAACTTCTATATACTATGGTGTGGCCCTTTAAAAAAAAAAAAAAAGATGCAAATGGGCACTTCTTATTTAAAAAGCAGAGACAGACTCACAGACTTGAAAAAGAAACTTATGGTTACCAAAACTGAAACATAGGATGGCGGAGTAAATTAGGAGTCTAGGATTAACCTATACACATTACTGTATATAAAGGAGATAACCCACAAGGACCTGCTATACAGCACAGGGAACTCTGCTCAATACTCTGTCATAACCCAGATGTGAACAGAATCTAAAAAAGCATGCATATATGTGTATGTATAGATGAATCCACTTTGCTGTACACCTGAAACTAACACACCACTGTAAGTCAACTATACTCCAATATAATACAAATAAAGCAGGTTGATTTTAAAACCAAAGATGTATCCATTCTCCCTTGGGAAAGGGGAAATGAACAGGGTTTTTGGTTGCAGATGATCCCAGTCCCCTGACAGGAACTTAGTCCATAATGAACTTTGACAGCTGGATCTTTTTTTCAAAGGGGTAAACTATTAAAACTGAAAGTTAGTTACATTTAGACAAATATTTCAGTGATTGGACATGAGCAGACTGGGGAGACCCTAAATACATATCAGAACCTCAGAGGTGTTCTGTACAGCATATTCTAAGATTAGGAGGATTATTTTGATTTTACCTTAAGTAATACCATTACTTATTTTTGAAAGCTTCAATGACAGTTAAAGGAGGATATATAATTCTGTTAAGTTTAACAAATGAGGTAACAGGTAATAACCAACTTAAGAAAAGCCAACAGAATATTTGATTTAATCCTGCACATTTTTTTTTTCTTTTTACAGCTGCACCTGCAGCATATGGAAGTTCCCGAGCTAGGGGTCCAATCGGAGCTTAAGCTGCCGGCCTACTCCACAGCCACAGCCACAGCAACATAGGATCTGAGCCTCCTTTGCAACCTATGCCACAGCTTGTGGCAATGCTAGATTCTTAACCCACTTAGTGAGGCTAGGGACTGAACCCACATCCTCAAAGAGACAACATTGGGTCCTTAACCCATTGAGTCACAACGGGAACACCTAACCCTGTACTTTCATTAAACATCTTTGAGAACGGAGCCCTAAGATGGGAGATTTTATATATGAACCAGATTCTACCAGATCCATTTTACAGATCAGTAAACTGAGGCACACCCATGTGAATAACTCCATGGACTGGAGCTCCACTAATTACTGGCTGAGTGAGTACTACAGTTGTGGTATCTTGATTTCCAAGCCATTCCCCTATTCACCAGGTTAGGCTGCCAGGCTATCTGTCAAAGATGCCATCATGGTTTGAATTCACTTCAATACGGAGCCCATTGATAAGTTCCAGACCATAGATATGCACTGTGACAATTCTGAAGACTCTGAATTTTGTCCACTTGGACCCTGAGCTTAGGTCTTAAGGTTGTAAACAAGTTTATTTGGAAGCTAATTTGTCTACCCATGTCTTCTTCTCCCTTACTTTCTCTGAGATAAGTATAAAAGCTAGGAGCAGAAGTGTTCTGATAATTCATGTAACAGTTTCCACAACCACGACCGAAGGTTCTACTTGGAAGATGGCATCTCAAAGGTACTCTAATTGATTTGTGGTTCATTAAACCCTAAGAGCCATCCTCAGTTATTCACTGCTTCTCAGCCCACACCCAACCAGTCTCAAAGATCAGTATCTTATGCTTCTTAAATGCAGTTTGCCCACCTTCATGTGTTTAATCATCTACTTGTTCTTTACTTCAATCTCAGATGAAAAGAAGGCACAGTTATTTTTCTTTACACTGGTCATGTAATTTTTTCATCCATTCCCTCTGCATCCTCTCAAGAATTTACTGTGCTATTATAAAAGCATGGAGGCAGAAATAGCAGAACTTAAAACAATGTTATAGAATAAATGATCTAGTTCAATACTCTCGTAAACACATGCAAAACCCTGAGAGTTGCAGGAGTGAGATGAGTTAGCAAATTTCTTTGGAGTTCACATCAGAATTGGATTAGAATTTGAACTTGCTTCCTCTCAGCCCACAACTTTTCCACTCAGCCCACTCCTGCAGGCCTCCCCAAGAATGAGTTTCTGCTCTATCTTCTCTTAGCTGTAGGCTTTTGTGAGTTTTTTTGGCTGTGCCCACAGCATATGGAGGTTCCCAGGTCAGGGATTGAGCCCGAGCCACAGCAGGGACCCAAGTTGCTGCAGTGACAACACCGGATCCTTAACCCACTTCACCACAAGAGAACACTGGCTATGTTTTTTTTTCCTTTTTTCTTTCCTTCCTTCCTTCTGTCTTTCTTTGTCTGTGTGTGTGTGTGTGTTTTATTTTATTTTTTTAAAATTTTTCATTATAATTTATTTTTTTTCCCACTGTACGGCAAGGGGATCAAGTTATCCTTACATGTATACATTTTTTCCCCCACGCTTTGTTCTGTTGCAATATGAGTATCTAACATAGTTCTCAATGCTACTCAGCAGGATCTCCTTGTAAATCTATTCTAAGTTGCATCTGATAAGCCCAAGCTCCTTTCTTTCTTTCTTTTTTTTTTTTAAAGTGGCTTGAAATTCTTTGGAATTTCCTCTGTTATTTCCCCTTCTGCAGAAAACAGTAATGTGTCTCCCAGTGAATAAATGAGAAACCTTCACTAAAGCACTTATCAAATGAGTAACAGTAAATGCTATTTTTCTCATATTCCTTTCCCCTCATTCAGAAAATTCTTTTTCTTTTTTAAATGGCTCCACCTGAGGCATATGGAAGTTCCCAGGCCAGGGCTTGAATCCAAGCTGCAGCTTTGACCTACGCTGCAGCTGTGGAAACACCGAATTCTTTAACCCACTGCACCAGGCTGGGATCAAACCCTTGCCTCCATAGCAGCCTGAGCCACTGCAGTCAGATTATCAACCCACTGTGCCATAGTAGGAACTCCTGGAAATATGTTTTTAATATATATTTTTTCTGGTTTCCTTTCCTATAATTCTGACTATATCTTTTCTTTTTCTATGTAAGTCACAGACTCCTTTTCCAATTTCAGACCTAAATATATAGATATTTGCAGCATTATTATAACTGTTTCTTGGTTATAACCACAGTGTTGTTTTTTTTTTTTGGTTTTGTTTTTTTGTTTATTCTTTTTAGGGCCACACTGAAAAAGTGGTGCAGCCCTAAAGCTCTAGGCTTGGGGTCAGATCGGAGCTGCTGCTGCTGGCCTAGGCCACAGCCACAGCAAGGTGGGATTGAGCCACATCTGTGACCTACCTACAGCTCACGGCAATGCCGGATCCTTAACCCATTGAGCAAGGCCAGGGATCAATCGACATTCTCATGGACACTATGTCAGATTCTTAACCTGCTGAGCCATGATGGGAACACCCCCCACCCCAGAGTTCTTATGCATTTCCATCTGATCTTAACCATCAGTTCTATGTCCAGGTACCCAAGTCTGCATATTCAATCTTGACCTTCATCACTTCCAAGGGCTAGGACTATAGAACTTGTGGGTCCGTGAACATCTCAGATCCTGCTACAAAATCTTTCAAGGACTTCTCAGTAAATTAAGTAAAGTTCAAATTTCCTTGGCCTGGCAGTCAAAGTTGTCCATCTCTTGATCTCTAAACATCCTTCTGGCTGTGCAAACTTGACTATCACCTTTAACCTCTTTTACATCATGTTTCCAGTTCTACCTGGTTGACTGTTATTAACATGTGAATACTGTATCTATCTCATCTTTTCTATTAGAATGTAAGCTCCTTGACAAAGCCCTATTTCACCCGACTTTCTCTTGGGTCTATTTCATTTTCCTTTAGCAGCACATCCAGTGTCTGGAGTTCAATAAATATTTGTTAAAGGAATAATCTCTCAGCACCTCACTTTTAGAATTGGGGTTCTGATGCCAGACAGAAGTTTGTGCTGTTCTCTGTTACACCACCATTGCCCCAGTCCCAGAAACTTCCTCTGCCGTAAGGAACACAGTAACCACATGAAGCTTTGATTGGCATCTTTCTTATTGACCAAAAGGAAGATAGTTAAAAATAATTGTTCCCAAGAACTTCCCATCCTAATAGGAAAGCTTGTTGTTTCAGGGTCCTCTGTTCTTTTTTTTTTTTAAATTTTAAATTAAAGTATAGTATATTTACAATGTTCTGTCAATTTCTGCTGTACAGCAGTGACCCATTCATATGTGTGTGTGTGTGTGTGTGTGTGTATGCATGTGTGTGTATACACACACACACTTGCGGTATACTTGGTAATCACAAGTCTGCTCCCTTGTCTATAAGTCTGTTTCTGTTTTGTAAATAGGTATATCTGTGCCATACTTTAGATTTCACATCTAAATTATATATGGTATTCATCTTTTTCTGACTTCCTTCACTTAGAGAATCTCCAGTTGCTTCCTTGTTGCTGTAAATACCATTGTTTTGTACTTTCTTATACCTGAGTAGTATTCTCTTGTGTATATATACCACATCTTCTTAATCCCTTCATCTGTCAGCAGATATTTAGCTTATTTCCCTGTCTTGGCTATTGTGAATGGTGCTGTACACTACGTACATAGGGGCACATGTATCTTTTTGAATGACAGTTTCAAAGAACCTGATCAAAAAAATGGGCAGAAGACCTAAATAGGAATTTCTCCAAAGAAGACATAGATGGCCGATAGGCACATTAAAAAATGCTCAACAACACTGATCATTAGAGAAACGCAAGTCAAAACTATAATGAGGTACCACCTCACACTGGTCAGAATGGCCATCATTATTAATAAGTCTACAAATAACAAATGCTGTAGGGGGTGTGGAGAAAATGGAACCCTGCTACACTATTGGTGGGAATGTAAATTGGTACAACCACTATGGAAAACAGTATGGTTTCTCAGAAAACTAACTATAGAACTACCACACGATCCTGGGTTCTATAATCAGCTTTACCATGAATTACTGTTGTTTCAAGTATATGACATGGGTTCCATTTCTCTTAGACTTGGGATTGGGGTCTTTCGGAAATGGACAGAGGAATATTCAGAAAAGGAAGAACAACTTTCGCAATTGAAAATTTTAGGATACCATTTCTTTGTTTTCAGGGTGTGGTGTCAGATATGCTTTGTTTCAGTTTCAAATTGATAAAGCTCCAAATCTGAATTTGCAAAAGCCACCATCCCAAACAATTCAGGAACACTGAAATGTTCTTGCGCAGTTCCTTAATTTTTTCTAAATTCAATGGGTCTTTCTCCTCCTTTCTGATTAAGGTCAAGCATCTGGTTTTTGCCTTTTTTTTTTTTCTGACTCTCTTCTCTTCTTGCCCTTTCATGTTCCTTCTGGTTTGATTGTACTGAAAACTAACAAGAGAGACCTGATAGTTAACACTCACTGATATTTCCTCTGTGCTGTGTCCTACGGTAAGGGTCTTTCACGGAGTATCTCATTTAACTCTCACACAGCCCTGTGAATTATGTACCAGAATTCATTTGAGGAAGCTACAGCTGGGGAATGTTATGCAAGAGCCCAAGGTCATGGTTTTGTAAGCGGTGGAGTCCGACTGGAGCAATCTGACTTTAAAGCCATCGCTTTTAACCATTAGAGGCCCGGATTCCCTTCTCTGTTTTTTCCTCTCTCATTGTTCTGGTTACAGTTCACCACTGGCAATCTCCTTTGTTGAGGTCCTCACTTTCCTCTTCTTGGATGATGGCCTCCATTGAACAGTCATCATCTCCTAGGCTGAGGACTCCCAGTATTTTGGATCTAGTTGGATCTCTCCTGTCCTCTCCTGGACAGCCTTGCTAGTCTATAGAATCTTCATAAGAAACACCTTAACACATCAAATGTATACTAGACCCCTTCCATTAGGCCAGAGGCAAATTCTTACAAACCCTCCAGCAACTAGTTCGAGGTCTTAAGCAGAGAGTTCACTGCCAATTGACAGACCCAAGGCTTACTTATTACCTATTCTCTTATGCTAAGAACCAAGCTCATCTTTCCCATCTATTCCATGTTTTGGATATTGGTGCCTTTCACACCTGGCAATATAATTTGAGGGACCTAGGGAAGAATAAAGACATAAGGACCCTTGTTCAAAAGTATTCAGAATTTCAAGACACTGACAGTAGAACATGAAGCCAAGTGCTGGGCCCTTCTGCGAGCAAGACCCCATGTAACAGCATGGGCTGAATGTCCATGAGACTGGCTCTAGTAACTATTGATGTAGGTGAGCCCTTAGAGACCTAAACGTCATTTCTCCATCACATCCAACAGAATGCTAATCTTTTTTTTTTTTTTTTTTTAAGTAAAGTTGATTTACAATGTTCTGTCAGTTTCTGCTACACAGTGAAATGACCTGGTCATTCACACATATACATTTTTCTTCTTCTCATACTATCTTTTGTCATGGTCTATCCCAAGAGACTGGATATAGTTCCCTGTGCTCTACTGTAGGGTCTCATTGCTTATCTATTCTCAGCATAATAATTTGCATCTACTAACCCCAAACTCCCAGTCCATCCCACTCTCTCCACCTCGCCCTCGGCAACACAAGTCTGTTCTCTGTGTCTGTGAGTATGTTTCTTTCTGTAGTAAATAGGTTAATTTGTGTCATATTTTATTTTGTTTATTTATGTTTGCTTTTTAGAGCTGCACCCATGGCATATGGAGATTTCCAGGCTAGGGGTTCAGTCAGAGCTACAGCTGCCGACCTCCACGACAGCCACAGCAACGCAGGATCCAAGCCACATCTGTGACCTACACCACAGCTCATGGCAATGCTGGATCCTTAACCCACTAAGCAAGGCCAGGAATTGAACCCTAAACCTCATGGTTACTAGTCAGGTCCATTTCCACTGCGCCACAACGGGAATTCCCATTTGTGTCATATTTTAGGTATAAAGTGGAATCTATGGTATCTGCCTTTCTCTTTCTAACTTACTTCACTTAGTATGAGAATCTCTAGTTGCATTCAAATTGTTGCAAATATCATTATTTCATTCTTTTTTTGACTGAATAGTATTCCATTGTGTATATATACCATATCTTCTTTATCCATTTATCTGTTGATGGACCTTTACCTTGTTTCCATGTCTTGGCTATTGTGAATAGCTGAACACCAATCTTGCCACTCCTCCTGCCTTAGTATATCTTACCTGGTTGGGGATGCTCTGTGGTCTCTCTAAGGATGCTGGTTTGATCCCTGGCCTTAGTCAGTAGGTGAAGAATCTGGTGTTGCAGCAAGCTGCAGTGTAGGTCACAGGGGCAGTTCGGATCCTGCGTTGCTATGGCTGTGGCGTAGGCCTCAGCTGCAGCTCTGATTGGACCTCTAGCACACGAACTTCCATATGCCACAGGTGCTGCCGTGAAAAAACAAAAAAACAAAACAATCTTTCCCTTTGTTTCCAGGATAAATTGAAACTACTTTCTTGAATGGCTCTTGAAGCCAATCATGATTTGACTTTATCAGATTCTCACCCTTTTTATTCTTTTTTTTTTTTTTTTCAGTGACAATCCTTAACCAACTGTGCCGCAAAGGAAATCCTTATATTGATCATTGAAACAAGGGACCAGGTAATTTTTGTTGTTGTTGTTGTTGTTGTTGTTGTTGTTGTTGTTGTTGCTATTTCTTGGGCCGATCCCTCGAAATATGGAGGTTCCCAGGCTAGGGGTTGAATCAGAGCTGTAGCCACCGGCCTACGCCAGAGCCACAGCAACTCGGGATCCGAGCCGCGTCTGCAACCTACACCACAGCTCACGGCAATGCCGGATTGTTAACCCACTGAGCAAGGGCAGGGACGGAACCCACAACCTCATGGTTCCTAGTCGGATTCGTTAACCACTGCGCCACGACGGGAACTCCCCTTTTTATTCTTTAATGCTTCAGCCATACTGAGCCACTCCATCAAGCAGACCATGCTATGCCGCGTTCTTTACACACCCTTCTGCTTTCTCTTCCTGGAATTTTGTAACTTTCTTTAATTTGTATATGTATTAGTCACACTTTAAAAGGCATCTCATTAATTGCCACATATTTTTTTCAGTACTACCCTCCCCTTCTCTGCTTTGGCCATGGAAAGCCCCTTTCTCCCTTTGCTGCCCTGTAGTTTGGGTTAGGGATTACTGTTCTGGGCCTCTACCCTCTGCTTATATTAAATGACCCATTTCATTGTGTGGAAATAATCCCTTTTTCCACTAGTGAGCTCCTTTAAACCAGGATTGGTGCCCTTAATCTTTCTACCTCTATTCCCTAGCTCAGGAACTAGCATCCTATGTTTGACTTTTATTTATTTATTTTTTTAAGGCTACACCTGGGGCATATGGAGGTTCCCAGGCTAGGGGTCAAATCAGAGCTGCAGCTGCTGGCCTACACCACAGCCACAGCAATGCAGGATCCAACCCATGTCTAAGATCTATGCCACAGCATTCGGGGAACCTGGGATCATTAACCCACTGAGGCCAGGGACCGAACCCATATCCTCATGGATACTAGTTAGATTCGTAACCTACTAGCCAAAATGGGAACTCTCTCTGTTTGCCTTTTAAATGCTTATTGAATAAATGAGTAATTAGGGTAGATGTTCTGATGCATACAGGATCAGATCTAGCCAGATTAATGAAACAATTCTTGAGTAAACACAGTTCATTTATGGCTGATCATTGAGTAACATGGGTTTGAACTACACTTATATGTGATTTTTTTTTTTTTTCCCATACCCATGGCATGTGGAAGTTCCTTGGCCAGGGATCAAACTTGTGCCACAGCAGCGACCCAAGCCACTCAGGTGCAGTGACAACTCTGGATCCTTAACCTGCTGCATTGCAAGAGAACTCCTGAGAAGTTCTCTTTTTACTAGACTTTATTTTTTAAAATTTATTTATTTATTTATTTATTTATTTATTTATTTTGTCTCTTCTAGAGCCATTCCCTCAGCATATGGAGGTTCCCAGGCTAGGGGTCTAATCGGAGCTGTAGCTGCTGGTCTACGCCAGAGCCACTGCAACTCGAGATCTGAGCTGCGCCTGCGACCTACACCACAGCTTATGGCAACGCCAGATCCTTTACCCACTGAGCAAGGCCAGGGATCGAACCCACATCCTCATGGTTCCTAGTCAGATTCGTTAACCACTGAGCCATGATGGGAACTCCTAGACTTTATTTTTTAGAGCAGTTTGAGGTCCATAGCAAAATTGAGCAGAAAAAACAGAGTATCCACACAAGCACAGCCTTCGTGCACCAGAGTGGTACACTTGCTACACCAACACGTTCTCATCACTCACAGTCCACACTTGACATCAGGGTTCACTTCTAGTGTTGTGCATTCTGTGGGTTTGGGGAAGGGTGTGATGTGTATCCACCACTACACTACCACACATACAGAAGAGTTTCACCGCCCTGCACATCCTGTGGTTTTCCTATTCATCAGTGTCTTTTCCCTTAACCCCTGGCAACCACCATACTGTCTCCATGGCTTAGCTTCTTCCAGAACATCCTATAGTTGGGATCACACAGCGTGTAGTCGTCTCTTTTTCCTTTCTTTCTTTTTTTTACACCCATTTTAAATCTTAAGGAACTTAAGGATTACCTATTCAAAAGAAAGTCAAGCTGTATGTGTATCCATGAGTTCTTCTTCTCTAGACATATTCCCACAAAATCTTGATAAATTTCTTTCTATGATGATTAAGGGGTCAGTCACTCTTTGGAGCCATATTGTGTTTTTACCCTGACTTTGCCTCTTGCATGCGTTTTTGAATACATTTCTTACCTGCTTTTCATCTCAGTTTCTTTCTTTGTAAAATGGGGAGAGGAGTAACATCTACTCATGAAGTTGCTTTGAAGATTAAATGAATTAAGGTCTAAATGAAACGGAAACACCTCTGACTTGAACCCAGCCAGAACCCACATTGAGACATGAACCCATGGTTTGTTTTTTTTTTTTTGTCTTTTTGCCATTTCTTGGGCCGCTCCCACAGCATATGGAGGTTCCCAGGCTAGGGGTCGAATCAGAGCTGCAGCCGCCGGCCTACACCAGAGCCACAGCAACGCGGGATCCGAGCCGCATCGGCAACCTACACCACAGCTCACGGCAACGCCGGATCCTTAACCCCCTGAGCAAGGCCAGGGATCGAAACCTCATGGTTCTTAGTCAGATTCGTTAACCACTGCACCACGATGGGAACTCTGAACCCATGGTTTTTTAATTGGAGTCATTGACCTGGTGTCTGGACTTACTGAGATTCAGGTTCTTTGTATCTCAGTGCAGAAGGAATTCAGCGAGAGACAAAGTGAAATAGATTAAGATATGATGCTTGTGAGAGATGCAAGGGGGAAGGTGAGGAGGCTCTGCCCCAAGGATTAATTGGGCTATAGGTTTATAATACAAGGAAAGTGGGGAGAGGGAAAAGACACTTTCTTCCCCATTCTTCAGAGCATATCTCAGGCTTACATCACTAGCTCCTTCTTTGTATTGCATAAGGAAGTATTTGACCCCATGAGGTCAAACTAGAACTATCATGGCACCTATTGAAATCAGCAGAAGGGGGAGTTCCCGTCGTGGCTCAGTGGTTAATGAATCTGACTAGGAACCATGAGGTTGCGGGTTCGATCCCTGGCCTTGCTCAGTGGGTTAAGGACCCAGCGTTGGGTGTAGGTTGCAGATGCAGCTCAGATCCCATATTGCTGTGGCTGTGGCATAGGTCCATGGCTACAGCTCCAATTAGACCCCTAGCCTGGGAACCTCCATGTGCCGCAGGAGCAGCCCAAGAAAATGGCAATAAATAAATAAATAAATAATAAATAAATCAGCAGAAGGGTGGTAACCTATTCGAAATTTATGTTGAATCATCTCAGGTTTCCATATAACGAGGTCTCCTATTTTGGAATGCCATTTTTCCCTGAAATCCCTGTCCTTTGTCCTAAGGGTCATTATCTTGCTGCACTTGAATGCAGGCCTCATTTCATCTTTCATTTAATGACCTGTGGCATATTTCATAGTTAAGCAAGACTACTTTGTTCCAAGATGTTCTGATGGACTTTTTGAGTGATGATTTTTAACTTACAGTGGTCTCCCAAAGTCCCCTAGGTTTCCCTCTCTATCCATGGTCCTCTACTAGGACTTTCACAATGATCTGTGTAACGACCTTTCTCTGTCCCTATCATAAAGACTGGAGCTGAAATTGGTAGTGTAAATGCTAAATCAGAATTTCTTACATTGCCAGAGGCCTTGGAGAGAATTCGTGCTTTGTCTGGGCCTCTGGGCCTGAGTTAGCAGGCATAGTTTTGACCATCAAACATACAATTTTTTCACCCCTCTGAACTTCTAACTCTTCAATGCTTTATTGTCACACGAAACAATTCTGTGGAAACGAGTACATTTCAATCTTTAGCTCCTGGCTAATGATCCATAAATGTGTAACTCTGCACTGGCGCTTGGGCATGAGGAGAGGAGGGTGGTATAAACTGAGGACTATTTTCTCTGCACCAGTACTATTATTTTTATTTATTTATTTATTTTTCTTTTCCCTTCGCTTTTTTTTTTTTTTTTTTTTAAGGGCCACACCCGAGGCATATGGAGTTTCCCAGGCTAGGAGTCAAATCAGAGCTACAGCTGCTGGCCTACACCACAGCCACAGCAACGCCAGATCCTCAACCCACTGAGCGAGGCCAGGGATCGAACTCACAACCTCATGGTTCCTAGTGGGATTTGTTTCTGCTGCGCCAGGATGGGAAGTCCTTATTTATTTTTCACTTTTTTCTTTTTAGGGTTGTACCCATGCACATGGAAATTCTCAGGCTAGGGGTCAAATGGGAGCTACAGCTGCCGGCCTACGCCACAGCCACAGCAACACAGGATCTGAGCTGCATCTGCTATCCACACCACAGCTCACGGCAATGCTGGATCCTTAACCCACCGAGCTGAGTGAGGCCAGGGATCAAACCCACATCCTCAGGGATATTAGTCAGATTCATTTCCGCTGTGCCACAACAGGAATTCCCGTACTATTATTTTTAGTATGCTAAGGTGAGAAAATCAGATAGAAATTCTACGTTAGGAATTTCAATTGTTTACTGGGCAAAAGATTATAAAAGGAGGAGGATAAAGAATACTTAATTTTCTGGAGTTCCCTCGGTGTCTTGGGAGGGCTGGGATGCAAATTTGATCCCTGGCCAGCAGAGCCTGGCTTTGGCATAGTTGTGTAGATTGCAACTGTGGCTCAGATCTGATCCCTGGCCTGGGAACTCCATATGCCCTGGGATGGCCAAAAAGAAAAAAAAAAAAAGAATACTTAATTTTCTGAATCTTAACACACAATTTTAAGCTAAATTCTCGCACTTATTAAAAATATGTGGAGAACTATATTATTGAGAAATAAAATATTGCCTTCCTTATCAGTAAACAAAATATGTCACAGTCATCAGTGATTCCAGCCACCTCCAAGAATGAGCCAGTGAGTCTTGAGGGAACTCACAAAGGAAACAAAGAATACCTGCCATCTTAGCAGACATCAGACTACAGCCACTCCTAACAGCGAGCCCTGAGGAAACTCGGACTGTGAGAATATAGGATACTGGCCCTACTAGCTGAGGTGTTTACCAAAGGAATAATTTCCATCAGCCCAGACTTTTGCATTTTCCCAAAGAAAAGTGCTAAATTCCTTAACTTAAGGCTTTATTTTATTAACACCGATCTTTTGTTCAGAATACCTTCCTTTTGTTGCAAAATTCCTATATATCCAGACTCCCCCTTACCTCCTAGAAGCAGTTTTCCCAGGGTAACTTGAGAAAGTCCAGATTTTGCCCCCAGTAAAAGTTAACTCATGACTGTCATATTGTGGCCTTTTCTTTCTTTCTTTCTTTTTTTTTTTTTGTACATTGACAAACTTCTTGATTTTACTATGACATAGGCTGGAATGGAATTATTATTACTTCTGTTCACATAGAATTCATGCAGTTCCTGTTGTGGCTCAGTGGGTTATGAAAGCAACCGGTATACATGAGGATGTGGGTTTGATCCCTGGTGTCGCTCAGTGGGTTAAGGATCCAGGGTTGCCGTGGTGTAGGTCACAAATGCAGCTCAGATCTTGTGTTGCTGTGGCTATGGCGTAAGCTGGCAGCTGCAGCTCCAATTTGACCACTAGCCTGGGACTTCCCATATGCTGAAACTGCGGCCCTTAAAGGCAAAAAAAAAAAAAGAAAAAAAAGAATTCATGATTCATATTACAAAGAATTCATGACACCCAGCTCAAACTTCCATTATGGTAGGAGGCTACCTTCACCCTTAAGTAATCTCACTCCCCCTGACCACCATTATCATTCATTGTGACAAGGGGAGGACACAGGGCATATGAGATGCAGAAGTAGCAGGACTTCTTTAGAAAAGCATTCAGCATTTTGTTGCACCTCTCCCAATCCAGAAGTGCATTAGAGGAAAATCAGGAATATCAGGAATCTTGGTTTCTTTCTTTTTATTTCCTTCCTTCCTTCCTTCCTTCCTTCCTCCTCCCTCTCTCTCTCTCTTTCTTTCTTTCTTTCTTCTCAATGAATTTTATTACATTTGTAGTTGTGCAACGATCATTACAATCCAATTTTATAACCTTTCCATCCCAAGCTCTCAGCCTATACCCCACCCCCAAACTGGTCTCCTTTGGAAACCATAAGTTTCTTCAAAATCTGTAAGTCAGTATCTGTTCTGCAAAGAAGTTCATTGTTTCCTTTTTTAAGATTTTACCTATAAGTGACAGCATAAGAAGTTGGTGTCTCACTGTCTAACTTAGTGTGATAATTTCTAGGTCCATCCATGTCACTGCAAATTCCATTATTTCTTCCTTTTTATGGCTAATATTCCATTGTGTATATGTACCACACCTTCTTCATCCACACCTCTGTCAATGGACATTTAGGTTGCTTCCATGTCTTGGCTACTGCAAATAGTGCTGCAGTGAACATTAGAGTACATGTGTCTTTGCGAGTCATGGTTTTCTCTGGATAGATGCCTGGGAGTGGGATTGCTGGATTGAATGATAATTCTATTTTTAGTTTTTTTGAGGAATCTCCATACTGTTTTCCAGAGTAGATGTACATTCCCACCAACAGAGTAAGAGTGTTCTCTTTTCTCCATACCCTCTGAAGCATTTATTTTTTGTAGATTTTGATGATGGCCATTC
This sequence comes from Phacochoerus africanus, assembly GCF_016906955.1. NCBI lineage: Eukaryota > Metazoa > Chordata > Mammalia > Artiodactyla > Suidae > Phacochoerus > Phacochoerus africanus. The sequence goes on from NC_062546.1 coordinate 54,422,050, forward strand.
TGGCTGGTATAAGGTAGTACCTCATAGAAGTTTTGATTTACATTTCTCTAATAATCAGTGATGTTAAACATCTTTTCATGTGTTGTCTGTCCATTCGCATGTCTTCTTTGGGGAATTGTCTCTTTAGATCTTCTGCCCATTTTTTTGATGGGGTTGTTTGATTTTTTGGTATTGAGCTGAAGGAGGTGTTTATAAATTTTGGAGATTAATCCCTTGTCAGTAGCTTCATTTTCAAATATTTTCTCCCATTCTGTTGGCTGTCTTTTCGTTTTCTTTAGAATTTCCTTTGCTGTGCAGAAACTTTTCAGTTTGATTAGGTCCCATTTGTTTATATTTGTTTTTATTGTCATTTCTCTAAGAGGTGGGCCTGAGAAGATATTGCTGTGGTTTATGTCAGAGAGCATTTGGCTTATGTTTTCCTCGAAGAGTTTTATAGTATCTAGGCTTATATTTAGGTCTTTGATCCATTTCGAGTTTATTTTTCTGTATGGTGTTAGGAAGTGTCTATCTATTCTTCTTTCTTTCTTTCCTTCTTTCTTGCTCTCTCTTTTTTTTTTTTTTTTTTTTTGCCATGTCTGCAACATGTGCAAGTTCCTGGGCTAGGAATCGAACCTGTGCCACAGGAACTATGTTAACCCGTTGTGCCATGATGCCATGAGGGAATATAGGAATCTTGGTTTCTATATTTGTACAGCTATAAGAGATTAGACGCTGGATAAACACTCTCTGTAGAGAACTTAAAGCTGAATTTCAGTCTGTTTATCACCTACCTAGTGTGGACAGAGAAGGTGGTCTGCCATATTTAAACAAAGGATGTTGTGGCCATCAAGCCTTCAGCCACTGAGGCTGCCCCCCCCCCCCCCCCCCGCCTCATCTGAATGTGCACCCTGAGGGGATTCAGGATGGAGAAAAGCAGGATGCTGGCACTGGAGGGTTAAGTTTGCACATATCAAAGGAATGATTTCAAGAAGCCCAGATTCTGGCATCTTCCCATACATAGAAAAGCACTTGAGATGCTTTTTACATGACTTGAGATGTCTGGTTTACTTTCATTAACAGTAATCTTTCAATGTTCCAACGAGCTGGCTTTCTGTTGCAAAAACTCCTATAGATCCTGGCTCCTCCCTTACTTTGGAGCTGTTCCTCAGAGTGATCTGAGAGGCTGCCTCCTGGGCTTAAGTCCTTAGCAAGTCTGTTGAATAAAATGTAATCCTCAAATTTAAGTTGTGCATTTTTTTCCAGTCTACAGTAGCCATGGTACAGTGTCAGTGACGATACCCCCTGCTTCCCTCTCCCTCTCCCTACATCTTTCCCATCTCCAGGTCAGATGGATGTGATGATATAAAGAAGATGTGGGTGCAGAATCTGGCAGAGGGGACCAAAGATGCTCTGCATCTCAAGGTCATTTCAATGCTAATTAGATAAAACTAGCTCTGCAGGAGAAATTCTTCATGTGTAGTCCTGTGTTGTGTAGATGTAGGGTCAGAGAAATCAGTGTAGCAGGCTGGAGAGCCAAAAAAAAAAAAAGAAACTTGATGTGGAGCCAAGGAACAATCCTCAGCAATTTACTTACTTATTTTCCAGTAGTATTTTATTGTTTTCTAAACTTTAGTTCTGTATGTCATTCAGTTCCCAGTGACTTTGTAAATGAGACAAGGCAAGTATTACTTTGCTCATATTACAGAAATAGGAAGTGATTTCCCCAAGGTCACAAAGCTGATAGGTGTCCAAGATGGAACCCATGTTTTTAGTCTCCTGATTCTCAGGTTAGTAATTTCCAAACTGTGTCAAACCATAAGACATGATGATCTTGCTGGTCATCCCTTAAAATCGACATGCATGTGCACACACACATACATGCATTTAGTATGTAGGTATGCATGTATGCATGTACACTTTTTTTCTTATAAATTTATACGTGCTCCTTATAAACTTATACATGCTCATTGCAGACAGGAGAATGAAGAAAACATTTCCCATCATCTAGAAACTATTTTCATTGACATTTGGTGTCTTTTCTAGGGAATTAAACAAAATTTTGCTGTTGGTAGAAGGGGGACCCCTTCCGTGTCCTGAGCATGGGCTTATCTAACACTCAGAAATGAATTGTCTGAGGTGACATGCGTGATGACAA